>NW_026571404.1:27311038-27531038 GCF_026225935.1 Boleophthalmus pectinirostris | reverse complement strand
AGTTTATGGTCTTGCCCTAGCACAGTTATATTGTATAAGCAGCTCTTAGAGTCATAAGTCTGCTATATACAGTTTATATGTAATTATAAAGCATTTTATTGTCTGATAATCAGGAAATATGGTTTGGCATGGTAGTTGTTCGCTTTACTGTCATAGCAAAACTCAACTCTGGTCACTGAGAGTTATGAAAAGCACTTATAAACTCATTGTGGTGAATAATTAGGATGCTCAGAATGTTACTGGGGATTAACTTTGGACCACTGCAAACCGTTTGAATGAACTGGTAGTGTTTTTCACATTTTTAAAATTGTAAAAATCAGGTGTAGTGGGGTTAATAATAGAAAGGCGTACAGAAGACTGACTTCTGACTTCATTTGCAATTACAGCAAGCAACAATTTTCAATTATGTGTTTTTATTCATAGAAATGGCTATGTGGCATTTCAGATTCGGAGTCTGAATTTGTTAGAAAACCACAATTAAGTCAACAAAGTAGTCAGGGATAGGGAGTAGGTGAACACAGGAATTTTCTGAGCAGTCAAGCATTGAATGAGAGATTACTTAATCACGCATTTGTTTTGAAAAAGACAAAGATGAGGGAAAGCTGTTACATTATAAGATGGTTAAAAGTTCATAAAAGCAAATGTTATATATTTAAATTTTAATATTAAAACTTCACACTTCTAAAGATATAGCTGGTATTATGATGACTGAGGGTGTATGCAATGGATTTAGAAATCTTAGCTTTTTTTATGCACCAACTCCACAGGGGGCCTCAAACAGCATGGTGGCGTATGTAAATACCAAGAGCAGCAACCTCGGGATAATTAGACACTGCATTGTATATTCAGATTTGTGAGAGATTTGTTTCTGTGCCCTGTTAGACTGATAGAAATATAGGCAATGCTCCAAAGGTCATATACAGGACAAGGAATTCAAGGGATAATTTGATAATACGATGGGGCAAAAATATCTTCAGCATTTTATAAATCTGTGTCAGCATAATTGTTTCATACGGTCAACCTTCTTTTTTTTTTCTTAAATGGCCCATATCTACATATGTTATTATGTTCTTTCCTCATCAGAAACATACATATGTTTGTTTCATTCACACGTTTAACACACAAACTTTGCATATTTAGGCAGAGTTCTTCTCTCAAATTGAAAACACTGTGACACACTGTTTTGTTTTTTTAAACTCCATACACCTTCACTAGAATCATTTGGATAATTTCAGTTTAGGGATTGCCAGTCTCTACTAAAGAAAATAATAAACCAGTGTGCAAATGAAACAACACAACTCTGTATGTTTTTCATGAGGCAACAACAGTCTAAGATGACTTAAAGCTCGCAATAATCAATTTTCCATATTAAAGGACCTTTAATGTTGTAGTAGGGTATACGTTAGTACTATAAAACCCAAGAGTCCATCTTATTAAATGTAGTGTTGATGAGAAATTAGTTAATCTAACTCACTTCTGCTGAAAAGTTAGCATAACCCTTTCCAAATGAATTACAAAAACCAAAAAGTAAATGATGTGTTAACTTATTTGAATTTAGTGTTAATGGATTTGTAACACACTTTAAGTGACTTGGTTCTGAGCTGTTTTAATTATACTTACTTAAGTTGTGCCTTACATGAAAATGGCTGTAATATTATTCTTATTAGCTTTTTAAACAGAAGTACTAATAATATAATAATAATAATAATAATAATAATAATAATAATAATAATAGTAATAATAGTAATAATATGAATGTGGACACTCAGTGACTGTGTGGATACTCAATGTCAACGTCTGGTCTGCATCTTTATTTCCAATATCTGCTTTCTACAGCAAGCTGAGGTGTTATTTCAAAAAGACCCTTGGGTTTAAAAAAAAAAAAAAAAAAAAAAAAAAAAATCTATTTAAGCAAATCATAACTTTGCTAAGCACCATGGCTACCCCTGAGTTGCAAACTCAGAATCTCTCAGTTCAGAGTTCAATGTCGTATCCACTCAACCAGAAGAACAACTAATAATATGTATTTCCTACTATAATATACAGAGGACACAGAATTCAGTAGAAGTACAATTTAGTTTTCTATTTGTTGCCTTTCGAGATTCTTGCACTTTTTCACAAAATTCACACTTATTTTTGTGAGTTTTTTAGAAAATCACCAAGGCCATGAACCAATAGTCTGACTGTGATTTTGACAGAACCAATCAGCGTGCAGCACCGCACACAGGTACTTACAGCAGATTGAGATCATTCAGATCAGAGTTATGCAAGTGATAGAAGATGGCGAGGTAACAAACAACAAAGCCGTTATCTTCTGTGTCAACATAACCAGGTAAGTTTATATTCAGAAATAACGCTCGTGTCAATGTTTGTGTGAACTGCATAGGTCGGTCTGTTGGATTCTTTCAAAATGAAATCAGCTTGCTTTGTGGACGCTTTTAGCAGGCTATTTGTTCATAATGTTTCTGTGACAGACATACTCCCTAGTTGCTTATTGTCATTATTGGGCTTAGAAAATATGAAAAAATTTGCATCTTTGTTTTGTAGAGCATAGTTTACTTTCTAAGATGTGAAAATGAGTATCACGAGTGTGACCTCGTGACAGCATAAATTATTATTTTTGTTGCATGAATTATCCACTTAAGTACAGCACAAAACGAAGAATACCTTAAGGTGCACATTGAGTTTATAGGAATGGATACAGTTTGACAAAGATTTAGATACTGCTATAAGTGACTGGGGCATATAGCTATTAAATTATCCAAGGTATATAGAGACGAATTACTGTAAATTGTGTTGAAACCCATCACGCGTGCCCAGCTTGGAAGTCTTTGGAGACATTTCAGTTCACTATATTGTTTAATTCCATATGACCATATGTTTAATTATGTATTCATGCTGTAATTTCTTCTATAATGACTTTCTTGTTTTGTCTTATAAGAGTGCTCACCAGAGAAAACTTGTCCTCGTATAGGATAACAAAGCCATCTGGCATCCCATTCTTCTCTGGATGGCCCAGTAGTTATTTATATCTATGGACACTATGGCTGTAACAGATCACATTCATAAAGGTAAAAACAATAAAAGTGTATTTTTGTAGTAGGTCTGAGCGTAATAGATAACAAATGGCTGTGCTAATAGCTGCCCTTGTATGACCTCTGTGATGTGCTAACAATAAATGATTAATGTATCCACAAGCTACAGTGCGCCACTGATTCTAATCCACTCTCAAAATAAGTTTGCCTCAGAAGTATTTTACTGAATAGTTGTTGGGTATGATAAAGTAAACATCAAACAACAACATTTGTGTGCATTTAAAATATCTCTCAGCCCAACTAAATGCAAAGTGCAAAGTGACTTTGGAGAATAAGCAGTTACCATCCAACTTTATACTGTGAAAAAGAACAGTTTAATGAATACATACAGTGTTAGTCAGCTACTGCTTCTTTAGCCATAGCTGGCCTGGGGCAGACGTGAAAGCACCCTCAACACATTCAGATGCAATACAATAAATGAGCCGCTGTCTTGAACTGAGCAAGCTTGAACAGAATTGTGAGCAAAGGCTCTATATTGAAGACTATTTTACTCATAAATAATAAAACAGTGCTAAGATGGCTGCCTTAATCAGCGTGACAAGGATGTGTAATTACCGCCTCTAGTTGCCCATTCGACCTGTGTCTGATCATTGACCTACTTGCTGTTACTTACGGCAAAACAAGTGCTATTAGTCCGTTTATGATTAAAGAAAAAGGACTTGTGTGCTCTTTAGCTTATGCATATTAGCGGTGTCCTCCAAAGAAAGCCCAGTTTGACAGAGTTGACATTTGAAGCATTCTAGAGCTCCACTTAGGCTGACAGAAGTACAAAATAAGGCTGGAGCCATCAACAGTGAGGCCAAATGAGTGCATGTGCGAGGCTGCTGCTGCTGCAGTGGTACAGTTAGAACAAGTGACTAGAATAAAAGGAATTGGATACTTACATGGTTGGAAAGCTAGAGCAGCTTTCAGTTGCGTTCTATTGAAAAATCTGCACTACTCTCTCTGTAACTGCTGCTGTCAGCCTTCTCATTCTGACCCTTATTTTACCCCGCTCTGCATGATCACGGTATTATTATTTTGCTGTTTTGTCCATAGATCAAGGTATGACCATTAATAACAGACCAATCAAGTGCCTTTTTTTGCTGCTTTTCTCGCCAGTGTGAGCAACACCTTTGATTGATAGCTATTGAGCTTCCTTGCTGAGCACCCACTTCCTGCCAAAACAAGTGCAAGTAAATTCAACAACCACACTCCCAATTGGCTCTTTGGTTGCGCACTCGGGAATATGAAACGGCTAGCCTTGAAATGATTAGTTTTAACCAAATATTATGGGAAATGTAATACTACTTCAGTCTACATTTTCTTTACTTTACTGTACTTCTTGACTGTGTTTCATGGCCCAGGGGAAGCAGTTACTGCACAAGATTCATCATACAAATGTCAATGAAGCAAAAAAAGAGATTATAAGAAAAAAAAAAAGGCAGTTTTGCTGAATTTGTGTCCTTCAAAAAAAAAATACTTTGTGCACAACTATACAACTATATATCTAGTGGGATATTATGTTATTTTATTAAATGCAACAGAATGTGTTTTTTCTCAAATAAAATAATTGTATTGTTTTATCATAGTGCAATAAAGTCTAATGAGTCTATTGTCAGATTATTTATTTATTTTTGCCTTAACTAAAAGGGTACTCTTAACATGCTAAGATAACAATTCTGCCTTGCGATAAAATACTACTATAGCTATTGAAGTTGAACATATATGGGGGCTCGTCCAGGATCTGGGAGCTGGGTGATTAAGAGCTGCACTTTTCAAAGACTTGGCTCTGTGTCTTTTAAGGACGTTCCATCTCAAACTCACCAAACGCAGCGGGACATTGCTCCAGGTGCCGCTCAGCCAGTCGCTCATCTGCATTTCTTCGAGGTGTCCGCCGGTAAGTACTGTGATGAAGAAAGTAATAAGATTGAAAATAGCATTAGTATCACCCCTCCAGTCCAGCTGCTACTGCACTGGGAGAAAGAAGTACAATTTAGGTTTCTCAAATATTTAACTGAGGCTCACAGCAGATTTTGGCCTATAGCAACTTCAAACCAACGAACTGCTAATAGAATTTCAGTTGCAAGCTTTCACCTCAGCTGTACCTGCTTTTCATTGTGCTAGCTAGTACATCTTGCTACAATACATCAGTGACAACTACAACTCACATTAATCTTCATATAGTGTATGCAAATAAATAGCATTACAATATACCTGGACAACAGAAAATACAAATGTCTCGAAACAGAATCTCATTCCAAGCAAAAACAATACAAATGGCATTCATTATAGTAGTTGCAGATACTTTGTCATAATTGTTGAAGTAGGGTTGTCTGTATAAAATGTATTTAGGAAAAAGGAAATTGAGGATGGTATTTTTAGCACAAATCTAACTGATGAAGTGTTTAACATATTTTAAACACTAAAACTTTCTGCTGTGAAGGTTAATCTTTTATCTGATGCCAAAAACAAAAGACATTAAATCAAGCCTGATATGTTTTGCATCATGCTCACACTCACTCCCAAAACTGTAAATAGTTGCGGCAGATTTCAGGTGATTACATAATACAAACTAATTTTGCTTATGTTAACACTAACAGCAATGTCTGACTGTTTTTGCCAAGTAAAATCAACATTCTGTCTGCAAAACGAACCGTAAACATCAATTTACATCTATTTTATGACAGTAAATACTTTGATCAGCTGTGAGTAATGAGTTGTACCAAGTACCAGTAAGTAGGTCTCACTGTTGGGTTCAATTATAGATTTCAAGTGTAATTTCTGTATCACAGTACATATTTAGGCCGAGTTCTTCTCTCAACCTTAAAAACATTCCCGTTCCACATTGTAATGTCATGTGGTAATATAAGATGAGCTCTACTGCGTTTTTGAACCCCATAGAATGGGAACTGCCAATCTGTACTGAAGAAAAGGTGAAAATTATTTAATTTTAAAATAAAAAATGCACTAGTTAAATACTGTGAACCATTCAGGCAAAGCAATGACATCTCCATAGTGACAAGCAGGTGGCACATTCTCCAAAAAAAAAGTTACGCAGTCCATCTTTAAAGGATCTTATGCTATTGCATAGGGCTGTGCCAAAACTCGAAAGATTGTTAGAATGCGATCTCAACTTTGGTCGATCTCAATCATAAGGCACGCGCATTTTAACTGATAGGTCTACAGATAAATCGTGTGGCAGTAAGAGCGTATGGTGCTAATGAGAATTAATGCTCTCTTGTTTAGGAAAAAGTAGCCTGAGCAACAGCACTACTCTTTATGTCTCCTCACGTGACCTCTCCTCTCACAAGTTTTTCCTTAAATGAGCACAATTTGACTAAACGTTTAGTGTCTCCTTCCCTCTACCTCTATGTGCTCCTGCCTCTCTGTGTGTGCATGGCCTCTCTCAGTGCGTGATTGTGATCATTTAGTTTTTTCAAGCACTCATACTGCCCCGGGCAGCTGCTCTGTACGCCCGTGCCTAGGACCGCCCCTGAATATCTAAATTGATGAGTTTGGGGGGAAAAAAATCTTGATTCTTTTTTCTCCATACCGCCCCAGGCCTACTATTGCAACACATTACCAAAAGCATAATCTGCTACAACGAATGCTCTGTAAACTTAGTATTCATGTTTCGGGCTCTGATGACATTGATATTTACATATACCTGAATAACTTGCATAGTTTGATGTTTTTAGCTAGCTCTCATCGTAAAGCCTGTTTCAGATAACCTCAAACATGTCTAGAACCGAAGACAAAGTGCCCATTCTCCCGCCTCCACAGTCTCTTCATATGTTGTGTGTTGACAGCAGGCAGTAAATAACCATTTGGCTCATACAAGTGGTTGGAGCATATTGTCAGAGAAATAGATGTCTCTCTCTGAATCCTCAGCTGTCTATTGGGTTTTAATTCACACACAAATGAGAGGTGCACGGGCTCTGGTGTTGTGGTCTGTTCTAGGCTCAGCTGCGTTAAGAAAGTGCAAAATAAAATGGCTACTACTGTACTAATTAGAGCTGGGAAGCACAGAGTCCCACACGATACGATGCACAATACATGTCAATCAACACAATCAATTCAGTTTCCCATTATAAGATCTATAGGTTCATATTATCAATCATAGGCTTTTTTTTATATTCTGTCTACCTCTCACATGCCTCTAGGTTCAAATTCATTAAAAGTCTTTTGCCCAAACATATTTATCACCCAAAGAAGCTACTGCAAGACTGAATGTAGTAAAATGAACTGATATTTTCCAATGCAAATCTGCTTTGTTCAAAATCCCATAGTCCCCAGGTACATGACCAAAGGTTTAAGTGATAAAAAACACACTCTAAACTCAACAAAAAAAAACATGCTAAGGGGCTCCGTTTTGCCCATTATCATTCAGTAAGTGCAAAGCTTTCATCAAACTGCCAAATGTAGCAGAACCATACACTGTATAAAGAAGTGGACTAAGAGAGTATGATGTCACCCATAGCAGAGCAGCTATAGGAGCAAATTTGGAGCCAGTCACATATTAGGAATAGGAATTCATTTACATACAAAACAGCAAAATAAAAACACCAGGATGATGTAGAGCAGGTTAATAAGAACATTTTAAGACCAAAAGGACAAAGCTCACTGTAGCAGCCAGTCACAGACAGAGATGTGACAAACAAAGTCATTTGGAAACCACGTCGATGGAACGTGTAGGCTAGCAGGTTAGCTATGTACATTTATACTTACAGTTTGAGTAGAGCACATCCAAGTAAAGAATACTGCAGACTGTTACTTTAAACACTGATGGCACGCGTGCTTCTATAACTCTCCACATATGTCCATTCTAACTATTACAGATCCAATGTATTGAGTGTACATTGAATTCTACAGTGTAGTTTCACTGTGGCTCCCAGTTTATCTTACATATTGGCTTTTGTCATTACCTCACCCATGAGTGATGTTTAATAGAAGCAAATGATGCAGTGAAAAGAGAAAGAACGATGGCGCCTTTAGGCCATGAATAACTCAAAGACATTCGCACAGAGTGGATCTATCTCCTATAGAACTGGGGGTAATGGGTGCACATGTAACTCAACACAATAGCGGTCATGGCTGCCTGCACAGTCCAGTAAATGGATTGGAGGAGGTTTCCATGGGTGCCTGGTCTCTCCACGCTTGTACTGCACCATGTTGGCTCAGCTCTCCGTCATGGGCTGCAGATGGCCACCCTGTGAACCAGTGCCAGGACGGGGCCAGTGCTTCCCAGTGCATTACAACTGTCACTATTTGCCACATGACACATTCATTCTAATGACTCTCATCCACAGAACGCTCCCGTCCACCGAGGGCCTCCATAAACAACCGGCCCCTGCTCAGAGCAACCAGTGGCACAAGCTTCCCAGCTCATCTATTATGGATGCACTTTTCTGCATTGAAAAAGACACTTATACAGTCCTTTTACAATTCCTGACAAGAATGTATGTAAAACATAATACATTTTAATATCTAAATTTTAAAATGCACTGAAGTCGCACATGGCAAATATAAACTATAGTTCTGAAATGGTACCCAGCCAGCACAAGTGTGAGTGTTCAGTTAAAAGTTTTCTAATTTACACAATTATTTCAAGGAAAATTACTACTTTTCACAAGCTGTGGTACAAATCCAATAACAAATTCCATGAGTGGCCTGACCCAGCAAAGAACAAACAGTTTCTTTTGATGAAGGCCTTTTGAAAGTGTAGAAAATGTACAAATTGATTATCAAATTATAATTATCAAATCAAAAATAAAGGTGTGCTTGTCTGGGAAAAGTAGCAAAAAATTGTAAAAGGAGAAATCCAAATGCTTAAAGAAGACATAATGTGCTTCTGTCTGCTATATAGTTATAATATGACTTTATCATTATGTTTATCATTCATTTAAAACAACTTAATAAAAGAAATCAGCTGACTCGTTAGAAAACTGAGGAGCCCAGTGGGAACCAGCACAGACCGGCGCAGCTCTAGGCACCTGTGGACAGTCAGACTTTTTTTCTTTTTTTTTTAAACCAAAATTAGACTACTACATGACTATGACCGTGAGCTGCCCAGTACCCGATCGGTGCATCTCTAGCGCGTCCGCTAGAGTGCGTGGAGCGCTCCCCCTGATCCGGTAAACGGTTCCCCCACAGGCCCGCGAACTTGTTCAGTGGCGCTGTACTCCTACAAACTGTTTCTCCGATGTCTGGACTCTATTCCCCCAGCTTGTGCGTTTTTAAGAGTGCAACGCGCCTCTGCGCTCCTTACCTGCTGCCGTCGTCCTTCCGCTCTCTGGTTCACGGGCCAAACCATGGATCTATTAAAATAAACAGAGCACTTCCTGGTCTCAGTGTAAATAGCGATTGTTGGCGCGCTTTTTGCGGCTGAACCCACATTTTAAAAATTCATTTAAAGAACCCGTGACAATGACTCCAAATCAAATGCATGTATGTGGCCTGAAGTAAAGACAGAGCAGTGGGTGTATGCCGGTGGCGGTGAAAACAGGGGTTGATCATTTGTTGTCTGGAACATACGAGTGTAGCGATTACATGCATGAATCACACTAAATACAGTATCAAGAGGGTAAATGAGAAGGGGAAACAAGTTTAAAGACTCTAAAAAGTGGATTTTGCATAATAGGTCCACTTTAAAATATGTATGTATGCTTCTTCCAAACCTCTTCATCCACCAGGCAGCAATGACTACATATATAAAGATGGTCTGTTTCTGAATTAAAATCCCATTCAATTAATTTCATTTAAACAAATATTTTTCTATTAGATCCCTCCAGTCCTCATTAAAATAAAACCAATAAAAGTGAATTACAGTCAGAATAACTCTTTTGTCCTCTGTGATGTGTAATACAGCAGCAATTATTTCCTTGTACATTAACCCATGAAAGCCAGGTAATTCAGAATGGCCTTCTTCTATACTTGATGCCTATTGCTGCTGACATAATTGCGGACCATATGGGCAGACGGTCCTTTAACCGCGTGTTTACCATCTCGTACTGCATGCTCAGCTCTCCATTCATTTGTGGAACCTGCCATAGCTGACGACTTTTAAGCGATCGTGATTAGACGATTCCCATTACACCCCCAATCACGGCAACATGTGTGCCTCTTAGCCTCTGTGCTTTATGACTGACCAGGGAGGCCTCATCACCGCTGCTGTACATGTATTACACTTTCAACAGCATGTCCACCACAGATCAATTAGAGCTATCTTTTATGCAGTGTTTTACGACCGGTTACTTTGGTTGTAAAAGGACTACAGGGAAAGCTCTGGCCTTTACACTAATGCTAAAAATTACTACAATCCCCATAAAGATTGTAGTGATTTTTAGTAATCTTTTGAATTTTTTATCATCATAACAGGAATGGGATATCGATATTGATTAATGATGAGATCGGTGGGCGCCCCCTGAAATTGGTATCGGTTAGATATTGAAAATTTTACTGCTATTTAGCACAAAACTTAAAATTGGCTATTGTTTTGTCAAAGAGGCTGTTTTTTTTTTTGCTTTGAATATATTATTTCCTGTAGTCTTCTTCAGAAGCATCGCATAATGGTGTAGTGATATGTCTTGTAGGCTGCTTTGCTTGGTTTTGCCAAACAACAGGGGAATCTAACGCTGAATCTGACGCCTTCTTCAGGACTGCAAATATTTAGCACTGATATTTTTTCTACATTGCTCCAGTCTATGTGTGCCCATGTGTGCATCTGATTTGACTTTTTGAACAGACAAATGAGAAAAATTGATCTAGAAAAATAATGAGGTTAAAAATGGCTGGCTATTGGTATCTGCAAATATCAGTTATCGACCACAACAGCAACACAAACACTGGATATTGGTAGCAGCTCAAAAAATACTTATCATCCTGACATCTTAATATATAAAAGATCTAAATCATTTTTCTTAGGCACTCCATCTTGAATCCTAAACAATGCACAACCCTGTCAAATGATTGCCGACAGGTACCTAACCTCTCCAATGGCTGTAATTATCCACTGTGTGATATGATGGATGCGCTGGCTGGTCGGTTCATTTGAGGGTTCATCAGTCAAATCTCTTTCCACAAGATTAGTCCTTCTCAGTGGGAGCGCACACTTATTTGGGCAGGCACTCTGATTATCAAGTCCCGGCCTCTGTACCCTCCCAGACCCAGGCTCACAATGCTGCTAATTATTTCTGCTCAAGAGGTTATGTACTGGGTCTTGCTGGTTCTGCCCGATTGGTGGTTAACTTCATATGTCACGAGAACTTGATTTTTTCAGGGTGGTGGTTACCAATTTGTTTAACTAATGTTTGGAGACTTATTATCATAGGGGTCTGAGTTCATGTTCATCAGAGGACAAGTTAGTTTTGTCATGATACAAAAAATTCAAGCTAGATTTCAAAACTTAGGAAAAGATTAAATACTATATACGTATAGGATACTAATTTCAGTATAACAGTGATAATAAAAAAACATAATAATTGTATTTTACTTAAATTATAAAACCAAGGGGACCTATTCTAATATAAATCAAGATTTATTTAAGACTGTTCAGAAAAATGCCATAACGAGTCCTGTTATTTCTTATGAATTTAAAAAAAAAAATTTTTTCAGATAATATAATTACAGTGCTAGTTTTAGTAGTATCTGCCTATATCTGGGTTTTGAATATTTCTGAGCTGATGTACACACAAACATAGCCTATTAATCAGTTTCGCTTAGAGAGGGGGTATTCTGCAAAATATATATACTTTTAGCTTTGCACCATGTTACCCCTCATGCCTAATTTCTGAAGAGGTTTTAGATGTCATCCAGGTATGTTTCAGTAATTTAGCGATCTCTCTCAAGCCATTACAGACCCTCCTTACAGCTGTAAGAGTCTGTCTAGTGCTTAGCCCACAAGCCTACATCATCCATGCTCCCACGTGATACAAAATATAACAACTTACAGACCTGATGCAATGTGCAGTAGCAGCAACAGAAGCAAAGGGGAGACACAGAGCACCAAAAACATGCAGTGTGAAACATAAAACATGTTAATACATTGTTTTTGGCAAATATAGATTTTATTATTATTATTTTTTATTTTTATTTATTTTTTTGTAGCATTGTGCTTTAAATATGTTATGAGTTAGCAGTTAATGCCCCATAGAAGTAAAGATTTCCCTGGAGCTGTAAGACTGAGCACACTGTCTGAAGTTACATCTGGATCTTCTCTCTGCAGGCCTCACAGAGCAGAACTGAGCTACCATGTGTGTAATTACTGATGTAGCGCTAAAGCTAACATTGCTATCAATAACAATATGTGGAATTGAGCAGTTGGGGCTTTGGGAAGGTAAGTGAACACACATGGAACACACACATACTAAAGAGTCAATAACTGGCTTAAGCTGTCTATTACCAATACTGCTTTCCACTGCCTCCACAGATGTGCACAGATCACACAAGCAGTTGTTCAGTTGTTAATGCTGTTGATATGTGCAAAAGCAGGCTAAAGATGGCTAAGCAGAGGATGTGAAGTGCAGATCAGAGCAAAGTGGATTTTTTATTTTTTAGTAAATGCAGGCAAAAGAAAGAGTTTGAAAGCATGCCCCACCCCTTTTATAGACCAACAGTAAGTCTATCAAAACATCTCTTGTCATTTTTTTAAAGTCCTGCTTTCCTATCGATTATAATAGGTATTTTTAATCAAAATCTAGCCAATCCCCTGTCCGTAGAAGCAGCAGAATTTAATCCAATTCCTTGGATAAAGGAGGCTCTTGAGATCTGGAAATGAGCCCACGGGACCATAAACAGGGACCTATCAACTTTCAAGGACCTGGGAATTTGTCCTGGAGAAGTCGGACTGAGGTGGTGCTATTCCCCTACCAATGCAGCTGGCAAAACACATCACTGTAATATCACGTGACCCTTCTGAAGAAAGAAGTCATCTGAAATATGACAAGGTATGTGTAAACAACACATTTGTCTCTCAAAAAGAACCTTCATTTTGATATAATGTTAGAAGACCAAATGAACCTCTTTGAAGTATTATATCATTAATTATTTTTGCCATATCACCATCCCTCACTAAACCTATTACCTTCCTTGCCCACTCATTTAGACTCAAATGGCTACAGTCCACTAACCTTTATATTAAAATAAATGGTGCAAAGATAATCAACAAATCAATTAATGAGGAAGACCGCTAATGTGCTGGGTTCTGTGTGGTCTATTGGTGGTTTGCCAATGTGTCTGGAGCAGTTAGCAAAGGTCTAAAGAACGTAGAGCACAAGATATATGCAACTGAAATCCCAAGATGGTGGCTCTCTGGGGTGGGCTTGCCTCTCTTGCAATATGCTGCTCAAATTTTAGAACGCCTCCTTTATATCACAGTTTATTATACAGACATGCTGCATGATAGATTCACATAAGGAGAAGAAGGAACAGATGGGGCATGACAAAGTTTGCCTAATGAAAAGTGCAGAGTCTAAAGAACTACCTCAATATGTATCAGCACTTTCACTTGCACTGCTTTCACCACAATCAGCTGTGTAAGGCAACATTTTCTTTCTGCTATACTCATGATAGCTCCATAATAATTCTTCATCTGTCCTATTCAACTGCGCTAAAACAGGAAAATTTATGCTGACTTATTTTCAGATATTTCTGTTTTCCATCCATCTTTTTGAAGCTAAAAATGCAGCTAGTGGAGTACAATTATTTAACTTGTTTTAAAGGTCCTATTTTACACAGGATTTACTCTTGTGAGCTTTAAGACATGTTATCCTATTGTTACCTCCTCAAAAACATACCTGGAGTTGTGTTTTGTTTCATTCACACATGCTTGAGTAACCATTTATTATTAGTCTGTCTATACCTCCAAAGCTCAAAATGCTCTGTTCCACCTTGTGATGTCATGAAGCAGTAGTTTTCATGTTAAAAGCTACATTTTACCTTTAGTTCGATAGAGATTGGCAACTCCAGGGCTGAAATCATCTAAATGATTCTAGTAAAGGTGTATGGAGTTTCTGTATTTCCCCATAACATCACAAGGTGGAGCAGAGTGTTTGAGAGAAGAACTCATTATAAATATACAGGATTTGTGTGTTCAAACATGCAGTATGTGAATGAAACAAAACACAACTCCAGGTATGTTTGTGATGAGGAAACTTCATTATAAAATATATTAGCGTAATATGAGTGGAATGTTCATATTTGCTGTTAGTGGAGTACAATTATTTACTTGTTTTAAGTAGAATGTTCGCACTCCAGTAACTGTTGCTTTAAAAATGAAAAAGCTATGTGTTAGGCCTGTCACCTGTGTAATCCCTCAGTCTTCTAGGTAGGCTTCATTGCAAAGGAAAATTGAATTCTGTCAAGTGAACAAAAGCTTTTTAAAACTGAATACGTTTTACCACTCATCCAAGTAGGATCTTCAGTTCTGATTTATACCATGAGTTATGTGTATTTAAAGAGAGTGCGACTACACTTCTATGGGGTATTAGGCAAGGCAAGGCAAGACAAGTTTATTTGTACAGCACAATTTGTACACAAAGTAATTCAAAGTGCTTTAAAGAATAAGAAATACATTGTAAATCAAAATACAAACAAATCAAACCATAAATAATCATCATAAAATTTTAAAAAGAGAGACATTAAATTAGAGAGAAGAGTGCGGAATGAAAAATTAAAACCTTTCAGTCATATGTGCAGCTAAACAGAACTGTTTTGAGCCTGGATTTAAACAGCACCAGAGTATAGTCCTGTCTAACATCTTCAGGAAGACTGTTCCGGGTTTTAGCTGAATGAATCTTAAACGCTGACACTCCGTGTTTAGTCCTGACTCTGGGCACCAGCAGGAGGCCGGTCCCTGAGCTCCTCAGAGTGCGAGATGGTTCATATGGCTCTAACACGTCAATGATGTACTTTGGTGCTAGACCATGAAAAGACTTGTACATAAGCAGAGCCGCTTTAAAGTCTATTCTCTGAGCCATAGGAAGCTAGTGCAGAGACCTGAGCACAGGACTTCTTAGTTCCAGTCAGGACTCGAGCTGTACTGGAGCTGTCTCACAGCTTGTTTAAAGAGGCCAATGAGCAGGCCATTACAGTTTTCTAACCTACTAGAGACAAACGCATAGATAAGTCTCTCCAAGTCTGTTTTGAACAGTATACCGTTGATTTTTGCTATGTTTTTTAGATGGTAAAAGCTGCAGATGTTATTGATTTAATGTGACTGGTAAAGTTCAAGTCTGAGTCCATTATCCCTAGCTTTCTAGCCTAATTTGGAGGTTTTAGAGAGAGACACTGGAGGTGACTGCTGACACTTTCTTTTTGTTTCTGTGGGCCTAAGAATATGACTTCTGTCTTTTCTGAGTTTAGCTGGAGAAAGTTGTTTTGCATCCACACACTGATCTGTTGGATGCAGTGGCAGAGTGAGTCCACTTGTCCAGTGTAGTCTGCGTAGTTGTAGTAGGACACATTATTGCTGCATATTAACTGGTCTACCAGCAGCATGTGGAGATTGAGCAAAAGGGGTCCCAAGATTGACTCCTGGGGTACCCCACAGGTCAGGGCCATGTGATCTGAGACACAGTTTAAAATTTCAACAAAATACTTCATGTCTCCTCTAGTCTCTGTAAGAGGATCCCATGATCGACAGTGTCAAAAGCAGCACTCAGATCTAACAGGATCAAGACTGAGACTTGCATCAGTGTTCAGGCAGATGTCATTTGTCACCTTGATAAGAGCAGTCTCAGTGCTATGTTGGGCTCTAAAACCTGACAGGAAAACATCAGTTGTTAACATCAGAGTTGTTAATTAATTGCCAACATATTATTTTGAGTTCCATGTTACCTTATATTGTTTTGAAAATGCTATATTAGCCAAAAACAACATATTAACATGTTGTATAAGTTTCATTTTTGATGCTGTGAGTCTCATTCCATTTGCTCTCTGCACAAATCACCCCTACTTCATAGTGCTATCACTTTACACTCAGTGTGTGTGGTCCACCAATGAAACTATACCATACCAGGTTTGTAGTGTATTGGTTTGTATCATGCTTTTGTAGGAGCTTGGGTGAAATAGGCTTGTGGGCTGAGCACTGGACAGAATGTTACAGCTAACCATAAGGAGGGTTTGAATAGGGCCCGGAAGAGATTGCAAGATTACTTAGAATAAACCTCTTCAGGCATGTTTTTGATTAGCAAACATTATAGAGAGCTCAAAAAGTTGATTTTGCAACCCTCTCTTTATGGCAGTGACTTACCAGAACCTTGTCTGAACTGAAAAAGCTACTTGGATGAGTGATGAAACATATTCATTCTTAAAAATGTTTGTGCAGTTTTTTTGCAAAACTATTGTAATCTCACAACAAAGACTAAAAAATCAAAACTTCCCCTAAGAAAATTTCAGCAAAACTGTCAACAAAATGAACCATGAATCAAGCTTGGCTCTACACTTTATACACACACTGCACTTATTTCACCACATAAATTGCCAGAAAGATTAAACAAAAAGTTTAAAGATACTATATTACACAAAATGAATTAAGTCATGTTGTAATGTTCCTTCCTCAAGAACATACTAAGAGTTGTGTTTTGTTTCATTTATGCATGTTTGTCTGATTCTTTCCTCTATCTACAAAGCTCAAAATGCTCTGTTCCATCGTGTGATGTTATGTCGTTTCAAGTTAACAGCTACCTTTAAACTTTTGTTCAGTAAAGACTGGTAACTCCAGGGCTGAAATCATCCAAATGATTTTAGTGAAGGTATAGGTAGAGGTGAAGTTTAAAAACACAGTGGGGCACTTCCTGTATTACCACATGACATCACAAGGTAGAACATTGTTTTTCATTTGAGAACAAGTCTAAATATTTAGTTTGTGTGTTAATAACAAAAAAACACAACTTCATGTATGTTTGTGATGAGGAAACTACATTATATCATAGATCAAAAAATTGCATGATATGGATCCTTTAATAGTGATATGTCTGAATTAAATGCTTTCTTCCCCATTTACCTACAGTTTTCCCCTTACCCAATCCATACTTATGCTGTATTTTTCCACCAACCTGTTTCTTTGCTACTCCCTCTTTTGTATACCAGCCTGTATTGTCTATTGTCCTGCTCACCGCGTCATGCATCTTCTGCCTGTTTGTCTGGAAACCTCTGCAGACACAAGAGGAGGTACAGCTCGTCTAATCTGCTGAGTGAACATAATTATCAGCACAAATAAATGACCCGCCACATCACAATAGCACCTCCATGTTTAGATTCCACCACACCTTGCTTCTACCTGCAATGATGGGAAGAATACTTTGAAAATGTATTTAATTACAGAATATACTGAATACCTGCATAAAAATGTATTTTGTAACATATTCTGCATTGTCCGTTCAGAGTACTGTATACGGAATAATTTCACGCAAGGTTGATTTAAAGGTGAATGCAGTTAAAATTAAGTATTCAGTATGTGTTTTCTCAGTACATGTATTCAGTTACTTCCCAGCACTTCCTACGTGCATTATTACAGTGCAACAATCAACTCAAGGACCAATACAAGTAATGGCTAAAGTGGCAGCAGTCGATGGCGAGCATGTATTTCCAACAATGGCTCACGCATATTTCATGAGTTGCTAATTTGAATCAATGACTCTATTGATTACGATGCCTTCCCAGTGGTATTGGCCGAGGTGGGGGAATCAACGGGCGGTCGATGGCGAGAAAGCTCTGGCGCGTTCCAACACATGTTTTGAGGTCTCATTAATTGCATTGTTTAATTTACTGAGTGTTTGTTTCCACCATACGTTACGCCGGCCTTGTCAGACGGGTGATGGATGCAGTCAGGTGCTCTCCCAGGTTGTCACTTTAGCAAATGGAGTGCACAGTTCAAGTGCGTTGTGTCTCCCAAATGATAAATAGAGAATATAGTGTACTTTGTGTATAGGTTTGACACTGAGGAGCGATGCATAACTTGTTGAAAGTGTAGATTCATCTTGCTGCAGTTATTTTATTTTAAATGTTCTCTATTACACAAAATTGACTCTGGCTTTAACCTATGGTATAATGCTGTTACCTCCTCAAAAACATACCTGGAATTGTGTTTTTTACATTCACACGTTTGACTAACCCTATTATTATTATTTAGCATTTATTATTACTTATTACTAGTCCATCTACATCTCCAAAGCTCAAAATGCTCTGTTCCATGTATAGTTTTTAAGTTAACAGCTACCTTTTAGCTTTAGTCTTACAGAAATGGGCAATTCTGAAATCATCCAAATTATACTAGGGAAGCTGTATGGAGTTTCAAAACACAATGGAGCACTTGTTGTATTACCACATGACATCACACAGTGGAATAGAGTGTTTACAGCTTGACAGATGAACAGAAGAACTCAGCTTAAATGTGCGACGTGTTAAACATGTGTGAATGAAACAATACTCCAGGTATGTTTTGATGAAGGAACAGCATTGCAACTTTGATCAGAAAATAGTGTAATATGCAGTCCTTTTTATTTTAACTGCGGAATAGGGAATCTCAATGGCCTCAATGTTCTTGTCTTATTTGCAGCGTTCTCTGGAGTACTCTTGTTGAAATGTCTATAAAAAAACAAAGGCACTTCCAGTTACAGCCAAAGCAGGAGAATACTCAAAGGAAAATGTACTTCAGAGTACACGTTGTGCAATTGTGCTTGTACAGGGGTAAAACAAACAAACAAACAAAAAAAAAAGGTTTTGAAGGGTGTCCTAAAAACTTATATACACCATATGACACTCAATATACAAAGCTTCTAGCCTAGACAAAATCATTATATGTATTAGTATCAATGTTTGTATTATGTGGACTGGGCTTTTGTGAAAAATGTTTTCCTGAATAAATAAATTAGTATGTAATTATGTAAATATATTCTGTTCAATACTGAAGGTACAAGTCTATTCTGACTTCTGTGCACTCCATTGCAAGCTACAATGAAAGGCAAAACATCACTGACAGCCACATAAAAGTCAGAAAATCCTCAAAAGCATCTAAAATGTTATTTAAGTGCTATCAAAAGACCCATTTTGTTATAACATGCTCTCAAACCCAGCCAAACGCCCCAGCAGGAGTCGCACTGATCCGCTGCACTCAGACTTGGGTGGTCCAAACTATTAAGACTCTCTTGTTGTGATCGATATTTTGCTTGAGGGAGATAGAGACTCCTCCACTACAGTGATTTTAGACACATCATTGTTGCTCTGTGGGATTCCCAGCATTCAGTACTTCAATGGCACAAAGCTTTCATATGCACATGAGTTACTAAGTATTGTAATGTAACCTACCATGGACAAAATCAACTGGGTGCCTAATGTTTCAAACTTAACTACTGAAGACACCTTAGCTTTGGTCTAAATGAAGATACCTGCCCTATTTAGACTACCTTCGTCCTTTCTTATCTTCTCATTTATGTGCCCTACCACGCTATATTCTGGTCCTTGTGAACTTAAAATAAATGTTTTAGGTGCATAGACCATAGGGGTGTAACAATACCCAAGTCTCACAATACGATATGGACCTCACGGAACAATATTTATTGCGATGTTGTGGGAAAACTCACAATATGGCAGGGAGGCTCACAACGAGGGATGTAACAATATCCAAATCTCCCGGTTCAATATTTTCACGACATACATCTCACGGTATGTCATTTATTGTGATAGATGATAGTGATGAGATAAATAAAACTGTTAATATGGTACTTTTTCCTCTTAAAATGCCTTGACAAGACTTAATCCAAAGAACTAAGACTTAAAAGTGCTTAAAACTGTTATTTCTTCACATAGTCTGCACTACAATGGAGCAAAGGATTATGGTCTATGTAGTTCCCTCCCCCATTTTTTAGTTACTGTTGCACCATAACTCTTAATTTAAGCAAAGAGACTTGTAATTCGATATATTGTGACAGTCCACAATATTATTAGGAGAACTTTGACGATAAGATATCACGATATTCTGGTTATTGTTACATCCCTAATAGACTGTATAAAGAAGTGGACTAAGGGAGTATGAGCGATCGCCTCCAGTGAAATGAAGCTCACGGTGGTAGCAGTTATAGGGACCAATTTGGGTTAATACGAACATTTTAAGGCCAAAATGACAAGGCTCACAATAGCAGTTACAGAGAGAGGGGTGACAATTTCTCATAGTAATGCCAATTGGAAAGCCGAAGGAGCCAGAAGTGCCTCGATGAACACTTCCTATTTGGAACGTGGCGGCTAGCGGGTTAACTACGTCCATTTGTATATACAGTCTATGATCAGATGTAAGTGGCAGTGAAATTTCTGTTTGACAAAATGTTAGAGCAGCATGACGCACTGAGTGAAGCAGTTTATATTCAGGTCAAATAATGTCAGTGGTGACAATCTGAGAAATGAAATGATGAGAACAATTTAAAAAAAATGTGGATCTGATGTATAGCAGTGTGAAGCAAGTATTTCATCAGTAGAAGGAAGCAGAATAATTTACAATGTCTATAACAACACTTGCATTGATCAAAACATTTATCCATCTTATATGCCCATACATTGACCTTATAATTGTGATGCACACTTATGTAGCTACTGCTTAAGGACAAGCCTATTCACAGTGGTCCCATTTACAGACATCTTTCATCGAACAGAATTGAACATACACCACTCCATAGAGACAAAATGACTGTATCTTACTGCTATATATGCTCACACTCCCAGTCATTACAGATAATGAGACTGACGTAATGGCCAACTAATGTGTCCCACTGCGCAGTTTCCAGCCCGGACTGAGATGAGTCTACGGCTTTGACTTTGACCTGTCAGTGTCACACCCATCTGTCATCTGTCTACGCTCTGTAAATGCAGAGCTGAAGCAAAGCCTTACAAGATTAGCTTTTTTTTAAGGATATTTTGGGCTGTTGGCTTTATTAGACAGAACAGTGTAGTGTGAAATAGGGACGAGCAGGGAGACATTCAGCATATTGTCGGCGTCGGAAATTGAAAATGTTTGAAAAGGCACTGATTGATCTCTTCTAAAAGTACCTGATAGAAGGAATGACCAATGACCAGTGGTTAAGAGGCTTTGGCACCCATCTGAATTTAAACCGACAAGTCAATATTACAGAAAAAAATGGGTATGTAATGCATCATAGTTGATCCTTTGTATCAGTTCTATTTGACAAAATAGTAAAGTACTGTGCTTAAACACACATTTTAGAAATATTTGCTTAAATATGTTTTAAAGTGGATACTTTTATTTAGCTTAACTCAGTATATCTGTACCGTCTACTCCACTACATTTTGAACAGGGCAGAAAAGAAAGTTTTATGATTATTTTTTTACATGTTTCTAATTTGAGCAAACAAAAATACACAAATAAAACATCCTGAAAAAACAACAACAATTGATTGTGTTAATTTTTTTTCTCAAAAGCCACATAAGACCTCAAAATATATATGAAATACTTTAACTTTTTTATCTACAGTTTTAAATGGGTGCTTCAGTACTTTTACTTAAGAAGAGGATTTTTTTCACGTGATAGTTACTTTTCTTTTGCTCCAGTATCTCTACTTTTACTACTAATAAAATTGAGTACCACTGGAGGTCAGTGATCTTTCTCCAGAATGCATTTCGACACCCTCCATGCTTTTCTCTTAAAAAATAATAACCCCATAGTTTGAGGCACACAAAGTAAACATTTATAATTGGCATCACAAAGTCCTGACCTCACAATCAATACAAAGTTTCAGGGCTAAACTTAAAAAAACAAGTTCATCTGAGGAGACTCACAAACTTCTCCCCATTTTAATGCAAATCTATAGGCCTACCCTTATCCTCCAGCATAGGTACAAAATTATGTTTCTTGCAAAGTGTCCACCAGAAGATGCCCTTATTATTGCTGGTGCTGTTTGCTCTCCCCTCTGCGGCATCAGCTGTACTCATCACAGGAATTCTTGCTCTCAGATGACAAGGTAATTATCACGTCCCTAGGTTACCTCTGCAAGGGTTTTATTGCACTGGGTAATGGTTGTTATCAAAAGTAACCTTAAAGGCCCCCCGCAGGTTCAATGTACACGCAACAGAGTGGTGGTACAGTGGTATAGCAGTAAGTACTTGAGCCTCACAGTAAGAAGGTCCCAGATTTGATTGTGTTTGCATTTTCTCTCTATGTAGGTGAATGTTTACTCCTGATTCCTTTGTTGGTGGATGGCTGTTTATAGTAATGGTTGTTTCTATTGTTCTTTTACATCATTAAAAATATGCAGAAACAAAAAAAGAAAGCAAATTAGTCATGTATGATTTAACGGTCATATTACACAACACTGATTCCTTTGAGCCATGTTAGAATGTTGTTACTTCCTCAAAAACATACCTGGACTTGTTTTGTTTCATTCACACATGTTTGAGTAATCCTGTATTATTAGTCTGTCTACATCTCCAAAGCTCAAAATGCTTTGTTCCACCTTGTGATGTCATGAAGCAGTAGTTTTCAAGTTCAGTTAACCGCTACCTTTTACCTTTTGGTTAGCTGAGATTGGCAATTCCAGGTCTGAAATTATCCAAATGATTCTAGTGAAGGTATGTAGACTTAAAAAACACTGTGGGGTGTTTTATTACATCACAAGGTGGAACAGTGTTTTTGGTTTGAGCCACGTCTCTGGGTATGTTTTTGATGAGATAACAGCATTATAACAAATATCAGTAAATAGCGTAATATATTGGACATGTAATATGTGCATACGCCAATACTTTATCATTAAACACACATAGATTTTCTTGTCACTTCATATCCCCAACGATCACGGCGATTCGTTTCAGAAATGACAAGGTAATTAACACGTCTACAGGGCCCTCTGCTGTGTACCCCAACAGTAGCCTGTGACGTCCTTCATGTTATTTTAGCTCCTTCTCATGGTGTAAAGCAGAGAAATGCTTCCAGTCTAATAACTCCAGGGAGCATTGTTCTTGCTTTGGTAAAGTTGTGATATATATTATTTGTTAGGCTGCTGACACAGTGGTGACAATAGCGCAGAGGGCCAGATGTTGGTTGTGTGAACATTACCTGTGTCACTGTCACTGCAGCGCTCTGTTAGCTTTTCATTTGTTGTGCCGTAATTGCAGACAAACTGTTGTGGAACACTCTTAATCTAAACCCCAGCTGGCTCCCCTTCACTTCCACCGAATCAACTCAGTATTATCAAGACGTGGAGCTACTCTCACTGGCTAATCCTCCGTCAGTTTATCGACAAAGATGTGGGATTTGGGAACATGACTTTGGGACTGCGGTCTGCTTCTGTGTACATACATCTACCTGAAGGACAGGAAGGATGGAGATTGGAAAGTAAATATCAGGACTTTTGGTGGAGAGTTGTGAGGAGAAAAGTATGCGTTCAGGGTAGAGGCAACATTTTCAAGTTTGAGTGATGCTGACTCCACAAAACAAACTACTAGGTATTATGGAATAATTCTAAATGGCAGAGTAAACAAATGGCAGAAAGTACAGATCTGCAATATAGCAAATGCTAATACGTGAGTCAAACGAACTTGGAGAAAAATAGGTTTAAAAAAAAAGAACTTTGCTTTGCTCTCCCTGGAGTGCTATTACATTACATCAGCGTGTATTCTGCACATGACATCACGTTTGTGAAGTTGTCATGTATTGTTTCGTACCATCCTTTTGTCTTAGGAAAATTGTTATGTGGGATTGTGGGTGACGTAGGCTTGTGAGCTGAGATTTAGATAGAATCATACTGCTAACCGTAAGGAGGGTTTGAATAGGGTTACTCAAACATGCATGGCTGACATATAAAACCTCTTTAGACCTGTTTTCAATTAACTCCAAAGTTGATTTTTGCATAATACACCCTCTTTAATATGAAACTAAAATGGTAGCAGTAATGAAAACATTTTTGAGCAATGAAGCCTCAAATGCAGGACAATACAGGATCACTCAAACAGGCTTGAATTAATCGAAATACAATTTTGAGTAAGTTATTGATGAGGGAACACTTGGATAAAAGCTCACAGAAATCTATATTACACAATAATTCCCCTTAAAAAAGAAGAAGAAACAGTTCCAAAGTGTCTCCAAGAACAAGTATTGCATAATCTTGTCCATAATCTTTGGCCTTAGTCTTCCATCACAGAGCGGAGCAGTGCCCCGTGGTGTTCCTGATGCCAGTTGAAGGGTCCCATAGCGTGGCCCTGAAGTCTTTGTCTAATGAACACAGCATGCCTCTGGACTACTGCATTGATTGCACAATTCCCTCTGAAACTTGAATCAGTGGCCATCAAATGAGAAGTGACATTGCTGCCGGAGTTAAGGGTATAGTCATTCAGTACAACATAAGAATTTTAATAGGATTATCCAAGTCAGGGTCCACCCCACACACTTTTGTACTTTGTGTTCAGAGTAGGCAGAGGCAGAGGAGTTTTGTTTTTCTTCAAGGTAAAAAGCATTTCTCAGTGGGATGTTTCAAATAATGGCAAAGTTTCAGAGGGAAATGCTGAGCTGGGAAACGCAGTGAAGCTGGACAGAACAAAATGGTGGTTTGTCTGGATGTGGGCATCTTGCATTCTGTGGACTCTGAGCGTACAAATGCAAATGGACCACAGCTTTTCAAGGTATTAAGTGCGTCATTGCAGTCAATCATTACGTTTAATAAGTTATAAATGTGTATGGAAATGAGCATTCAGTGGTCATTAATTTGTTTAACTTTTTTTTTTGTATCATGCTAAACTGTGTATCTTTCTTACCCTAAACATACCTGGATCTGTCTCTTATTGAATTTGTGCATGTTTGAGTAATCCTGTACATTCTGTCTCTCTCTCTCTTTAGAGCCCAAAACAATAGCTCTCTCTGTAATCCATGAAGCTCCACTATGTTTTGA
This sequence comes from Boleophthalmus pectinirostris, assembly GCF_026225935.1. Classification (NCBI taxonomy): domain Eukaryota; kingdom Metazoa; phylum Chordata; class Actinopteri; order Gobiiformes; family Gobiidae; genus Boleophthalmus; species Boleophthalmus pectinirostris. The sequence continues at coordinate 27,506,077 of NW_026571404.1, read as the reverse complement.
AAGTCCATATACCTTTACTAGGCATATTCCTCACAGTTTAGTCTTTTCTATGGATTACTAGCTACATACAGAATACTTCACTTTTCAATGCACCAGCAGACCCAGTCCCAGTAGCACCCTCAGGTGGCGTTCTGTTTGAATGCTTAAGTGCATAAGTGTCTAAATAATGTATAACAATTGAATCTTTAAGGGTGCACTTTGGAACATCCCGGTGGAGAGTTCAACACCTGCTTTTCTCCAGGGAGATGTTACCGCTTTGCAATTTAACAGGTAAAGCTTCAAGTTACAAGGCTGATTTTTTGAGAGGGGACCCCACTCAAGTATGAATGCATGATTTTATGGTACAGTATATTCATCATAGCCTGTACAAAGAAATGGACTAAATGAGTGTGACTTCAAGCATAGCGTTCAACTCCAATCAAATGAAGCATGGAGCTGAGTTCCATATTAATTGATTTACGGACAAAACTGGGAAAATAGTGAAATATAAACACCAGGATCATGTAGAGCGGGTTAATACCAACATTTTAAGATGCAAATTAGAAGCCAGATACCAGCAGTTACAGAAAGAGTGGCGACATTTTTTCAGTACAAAGTTAAGCTGAGCTGGAGTTGACGGAGCCGAAAGAGCGCTCATGCTCACTTCCTATTTGGAACACGGCAGCTGGCAGGTTAATTATGTCCACTTATATATACAGTCTACGATATGTATGCAATAAGTGGACATGCAATTTAATAAAAGAAAACTAAAGAATAGAAATATAAGTTTAATATACAAAAGAACATTCCAGGCAAAGCAATAACATCTCCACACAAACAAGTAGGTGTCAGACCCCAAAAGTTACATAGTGCATCATAATGCATCACACAAAAGAAAGCTTTAACTGGTTATGCTGTTGCAAACTTTATCTGTGTCACCCTATTTTAACTTTTGGAAAGAAACAAAACAATACAAATATTCAGCACTTTTATCTTTTATTTATAGTTTTGCTTTACCTCCGCAGTCTTCCTTCAACACCCTGCACCTCCTATTTTTGGAAGATATGTGAATTTTTAAGTAGCACGTGGCACAGGTTTCAAGTTGGATTATATAATAACAAACTTGTGGGAGTAGTTGTTATTTTAGAGGAGCATTTGCTGTGTCTCTCTGGACAGGAGGGCTAGCACTGTGGAGGGCCCCTGACTCCATTAATAAGTAGTGGTGGTGGAGGCTGTGAAACTTGAGAGCCAGTCACCTGTTCTGCTACCTGAGCCCTGGGGAATGGTGAAGGACAGGCGGCAGGCTAGAGGCTACTGCAGTAGAGGAGGAAAGAGATGAGAAATATCAAGTAAGACTGCTGTGAGTTCTTGGGCTTGTTTTCAGGGGCTTCTCAGGGGGCATTTTGTACAGTTGACTTAGCTGATGACTAGTAAGCCTCTTGTCAGAAAAGAGGGGCTCCTGTTTGTTACAAGGACTTACAGAAAAAAATCCAGTGAGCCTTGCTGGTCAGTTGACGGATACAGAATTCCACTGGAAAGGATATATATTGTCTCGTGGCTACAGAAGTGTGTTGCATAAAAGGGAAGTAACAGTTTCCTCTCATTTTTCAGGTAAGATTTTATTTTATTATTTTTTTACTTGATTCGATTTTTAAGCTTATAAATGGTTATACATGTAAGTAATTGTAACTAAACAACAGCATCAGTTGTAGTAATTATGTTCTCATTAAGTAGAGTGCTCTTAACCCAGGCAGGTAGATAAGAATAGTAGCCTAATTCTAGCAACAGTAGAAGCCCTCAGTAACAGTAATAGTTCAAGATAACTACTAAGTATTTGTACTTGTCATGTATGCCACTGTAGTAGTTTACACTAATTGGATTTTGGCTCAATATGATATAGTATCATTTTCTGTATACTCAACTGCAACCTCTGTACTGTTACAATTTTCTTCTGGGATAAAATGTTGGTCTTACAGTAAATGTTAAATAAGCACAAATAACACAGGCAGTAAATTCTTCTGCAGTCGTACAGATTAAGGCTGTGTGACCACATTCCACTGACCACTAGTCAGAAATATTACAGCACACTTGACTTGGCTTGATAAATGTCTCTAATACAGAAACCAGCAGGCTATGTAGCTACAGTCGCCGCAGCCACTAATGGGAAACACACACAATGGTACGAGCTTGTAAAATGAATTATTTATGTCTTTTTGAAATGTGTGTAGATTAGGCATGTTTACTGAAATAAGATCAAGTATATTTACGCCATGCTTAAAGAAGACATATTGTAATTTTGGAGTGTATTTATCTTTAAACGATAACAAATGTAGATCATGAGTTTATATTTTATTCATTGTAAACTGCAATTCTGATCTAAAACAGCAATCTAAATAATAGAAGCAGAACTGAGAAGCCCTGCCCCTTCATATTGGCATTTTACCATAGAAGGCATTTTTAAATTGTATGTGTCTGACCCATATTCTGAATATTTGGACTGAGAAGTGGGTGGGGATAGGGGGTAGGTGAAAATAAACATTTTCAGAACACACAACCTCAAATGCAGGACAACACAGGATAACTCAAAGATGCATGACTACACAGAAAAACACCTTAGTTTAATATGATTAAAAGCTTGATTTAAATATGTCCCCTTTAACAAACTTATTACACTTGTCTAAAAGTATTCTTCTTAAACTTTGTGGTGACAGTTTTTGTGTTACTTATGCGCTAATGATGTAAAGTTTTTCCACTCAAGAAATACACCACACTTGTGTGATCACGATCTAACAATCTTCTTCTCACCTTAATTTACAGCATCTACTTGTAATGCGTGCTGTGCTCATTCTGCGTGATTAGCAAATTAGCCTCATGTGGCCCAAGATGTAGTCGACACAAGTTATTTTTAGACGACAGCATTCGCTTTGTGTTAACAGCTTTACGTTTGTCAGGTAGTTAGCACGAATGCCAAGTCTCAATGTAACCAAAAGTGAAAGAGTGTCAGTAATAGTTTTTATCAACACAAAATAATAATACTTTAATGATACCATGCTTATATGCTACTAGTGCTCATGTACTTTGCTGATGTCATTAACCCTCTCCAGGCAGGCGTTGCAGGTTTGCAACAGCAAAATTCCAATTACCTACTTACTCCACATCTATATTTTATGAGCTTTTTTTACTCAGGAGCCTTTTCTCCCATCCATGCTGATAAACGTGGACGATGCAGACTGTGCAAGAATGACTACACGCAAACGGCCTGCCAGAAGTGCAAAATACTTTTTTTGTTTACAAAGTATAAAAAAGTCAGGATTGTATATTACTACCCCATATTATAATTTTCCCCAAATATCAGATTTTTCCTGATACTAAAAATTAATTTGAGCCTGAGAGGGTTAACATTTTCTGTGGGTGTGGTAACTGTAGGCACTGCTCTGTCTGAGGCTTGTTAGATTTTAATCAGCTTTATTTTAACACAATCTGACCAGAAAGTACAGATTTAGTTGGAAATACAACAGGTGGGTTGGTTTGTACTGTTAAACAAGTTCTCTCTCAGATAATATTACAGTCACAAGCTAGCTGTTGAAAATGAAACACCCAGCACCATGAATACTTGTACTGATCACATGCTCCTCAAAATTAAAATCGTTTCCTCCTTGAGCTTTCAGATGATCTTAAAACGTATTTGGCTGTTTGCTAATGTGTGCATTGTGTCATCATGGTAACTGTTGAACATTCTGCCAGTACACATACATGTAAAGGTATCCATAGGCCAAGATGACTCGAAAACAACTCAAGACCCTATTTCTTCCTATTTTTGTGATTTTATTCAGTAATAATACTTGTTCATACTTGTTTAGTATTAGTAGCTGGGCATCTATTTTTTTTTTTAACTCTACAAGCAATACATTTTAGCCAGCTGCTGTATTTGTCACCTTTGGGCAGTCTATTCTCCTGTCTTGCTGCTCTATAGAATTCTTTCCATTTAATCCTGATATTGTTGGTTAAGCAAATGTAAACACAGCTGACACTGACAAATTATGAAGGAAAAGTTCCGCAAAATTATTTTTAAACTGTAAAACCATTTCAACAGCACGCTGACATATCTGAAGCGGCATGTTTTGTGTGCCTAATTTGAAAACTGTCCTTTCCAACTCGGGGCTTATCGTGGTGTACTCCGTGCAGCCTGACAGCTTTCTAACCAGCTGTAGGTCCCTCTCCGAACTCTCTATTCGTGCCACTGTCAAGAGCACAAAAGGTTCACTCAATTATTGCTATCCTCGTGCACTACAATAAGCGTGTGGTTTGTGACACACCTAGCCGGCTCCCTGTGTCAGCCAGGCTAGCGTACACACATTACATCCTTTTATCTGCACTGACATAGCTCGGTTGGCAACTGATCATATTTTTCACACTGGGGTACTGCAACGCTACAGGAATACTTAAAGGGCCCATATTGCACAATTTTCTGATCTATGTTATAATGTTTCCTTTTCACAAACTTACCTGGAGTTGTGATTTGTTTCATTCTCACATGTTTAACACACAAACCCTGCATATTTAGGCTGAGTTCTTCCCTCAAAACACTCTGTTCCACCTTGTGATACTATGTAGCCATACAGTAAGTACTCCACCGTGTTTTTAAATTCCATACACCTTTACTAGAATCATTTGGATCATTTCATCCAAGGAATTGCCAATCTCTGCAGAACAAAAGGTGAAATGTAGCTTGAAAACTACCACTTCATGACATCACAAGGTGGAACAGAGCATTTTGAGCTTTGGAGATTTAGAGAGCGTAAAAGGGATAGAGAGGGTAGAGATAAAAAAAAAAAGGGCTGTGTAAATGAAACAAAACACAACTCCAGGTATGTTTGTGATGAGGTAACAACATTATAACATGGTTTAAAGCTCACAAGAGTCAATTTTGTGTAATATTGGACGTTTAAAAAATGCATGGCCAATAAGTCTTTTCTTAATTCATATTCAAAGACCCATTTGGTATTTTAATGGTTATTTAGCTTGGTTTCATACACTTCTCATAAATGCATTATTGCTTGCTTGATTGCAGTATTCACAACCCCAGGCACCATTAGTTTCCATTTTGAACAGTGTGTAATCATGAAATACACAACCTGAAGTTCATTAAACAGCTTCAAACATTGCCTGGGTGAATGTGTAAGTGTAACTATGTATCCACAGGTTACAGAGTACTGAAAAAAATAAGGTAATATAAACAACAATGTATTTTATTTTTTGAACAGTCAAAAGTCCTCAAAATTATGTCAATTACAAAAAAAGCTGGAAACCTTATTGTTAGCTCAAAGGTGCACTGTGTAACATTTCTAGGGGGGGTCTGCACCTGCTGGTCTCCATAGAGATGTTACTGCTTGCCTGGAATGTCCCACAGAATGTTAATATGATAATGTGTCTTTCATTTATTCCGTAGATGTTTTAAGCCATGCAGGCAAGCCTATTAAGAACCACTTCTTATAATAACAACTTCACTAGAAAAATCAATACTGACAACTATATCTACTCAAACTAAGCTGCTTATTGAACTGATTTTAATTAAACAATATTTTTGGTTTCTAATTCAAGCCACTCAAGGGTTAGTTTTTAATGGGGATATAATCGACTTTTTTGAGCTTTTAACCATGTTATTATTGTCTTCCCCTCTCATTTACCCACTCCAAATTGCATTTAGTTTTCACTGCCACCGATGCACACCCACAGCTCTTCATTCTCCAATTTTATTTTCTTAAACAGTGCATACCCATTTTGGCACTTTTTTTTTAATCTACTGCTTGCTAGGGTGATCTTCAACTATCCTTAGGTTTATAATGTATCAGAAAGGGGGAGGCGGGAATTAGCTCCACATTTTTCGACCCATAAGTCAGCGGCCTTGTTTCTTTTATTATGTTGTTTTATGTCAATATTGCAATTTACAATGATCAAAATATAATCTATCATTTGCGGGTGTTATAGGTCATAGCAAACAAAAGCACAATGTGTCTTACTGTATTAAGAAAAACAAACATTTAAAGTAGTATTTATAATTTTGATACTTTAGAGTCGCATTATGTTGGGGGGTTCCATATGCAGGTATATGGCAGAAAATCAGTTACACACATTAGCTCACACACATAATAGTCTGAGACTCAAGAAAAAATACATACAAAATTGATTAAAACAGCACATTTTCAGGAGTCTGTGATAAATACAAGCATATATGATCCTGTTTAGGAGTTTGATTTTCAATTTATTATTTGAGAGGGACTTATTTACCAGCACACATCAGCTCATCTGTTGTAGTTCCAAACAAGTCTTCTCTTTCTGGTCAGATTGTGTTAAAACAAAGCTCAGATTAAGTCTAATTTGAGTAACAGAGCTTCAGACACAACAGTACCTTAAGTTAGCATCACACTCCCAGGGAATATGGACACCAGCTGCAAAGTATCAATAAAACATCCTCAACATTGCACAATCCAAACAATGCAAATACTACAATGTAAATTCTCTGATGCTATGAGTAACTGCAGGCTGGGACGTAAACACCATGTAATGTTAATGGCACAGGGACTTTGGAAATTGCACATGTTGTTGTTTATAGCAGCGCAGTGAGATAGAACAAAACAAAGACACATTCATTCATTAGCGGCTTTGACATGAAATACAAGCTGTATTCGTTTAATACACAAGGACAATATCTCACGTGGGCCCCGAGTTCATTTAAATTATGTTGTTCAAAGAGAAGCCTATTAGAAAATTGCACTTAGAATTGCCATTTTACTTTCTATCTACCTTTATATATTTGGTTTATCCCCTATTGGAAAACAGCCTTTCTCCAGCAGTTCCTCCTCCTGGCCTGCACGCCACAGTAACTCTTATCTAATGCCTGTTTATAGAATTAGAGCATAATATGAAAGTTGTTATTCCAGGCTTACATTTGCTGGCTCGGCATAAAATAAATCAAAGGAAAGGGGCAGAAATTGTGCATGTAAATTTTCTGTTTGGGCAGTGGTTGTATAGTTGCCTCCCATGTGATTCACCTCAAAGTGGATCGTGTGGGGGTAAACGTAATTACATTTCTTGTACTATATTCAGAATAGCATCACAACATCGTCTTAATCTATTATGGTGGAAATGTATACAGTATTGTTACTCATGCGCCAGCAGTGGTGGAAGAAGTACTTAATTTTGTGACTTAAAGCTGCCCTGTGTAACTTGTATGCTAAAAGGTCCGTCACCTGCTGGTCACCATGGAGCTGTGTCTAGAATGGTCCACAGTACGGCCATAGACTTTTGAATCTCCATGGAAACATGCAATACAGTTCAAATTTGTGAAGAGGCGACCCCACTCACAGTAAGAATGGATGATATTTTTGAGAAATAAATAAAATAAAACCTGTAGTTGAATAAATGCGAGACAGATTAGTTTAATACCATACTGTGGACAATTTAAACCAAAGCATTTCCATTAACATTTCCATAGAGACAAACAGGTTGTGGACCTACTTCAGAAAAGTTACACAGTGCACCTTTAAGTAAAAGTCCAGATATCAGAGCAAACACAAATACTCAAGTTAAAGTGTCACATGAAAAAATCTAAAGTAAAAGAATTGAAGTATCTATTTAAAATGTACTTTAAGAGTAAAAGTATACTTATTTGGAGCAGATTTTGAGGTCTGATAAAGCTTCAAATGTACTGATTTTGATAAAGATTTGTGCTGAATTTGTTCGATGGAAACTAATGAATCAATAATTTTTTCCTTGTTTTTATTTGTTATTTTTGTTTGCTCAAACCATGAACATGTTAAAAATGAACGCTGTGTCTTTTCAGCAGGTCTCACACAAAAATAAATAATGCTTATACTTTTCAGTCTTAAAAAATATAGTGGAGTAGAAAGTACATATACCTGCTCTCAGATGTAGTAAATAGCCACTTTAAAATGTATTTAAGTACAGATACCTACAATTTATACTTAATTACATTACTTTACTACTTTTGCTTTGTTACATTCCGCCACTGTGCGCCAGGCTACTGAGCTTGCCAATTGTGCACATCTAGCAAATCCACACTGGTTGGTATCTTCATTTGTCAAGGTGCAAAAGTAATGATGAGATATTGATTTTAATTTTAATGTTCTAAGCTGATGAGCAAATAAATCGTTTTTACTGTAGAATTGGAACACCACCTGGATAAAGCTTCTTCAATTGGCGGCACATAAAACAATCTGGCTCACAGCTGGTTGTCCCATAAAAACGTAATTTGTTATTTTTAATATACTTTATTTATTGGTGCTGTACCCGATTCTTACTAGCTTAAGAAAAACTAAACTAGTTAATTTTAAACGGCTTGCAATTGTTCCTCACTTACCTTATTCTGAGCATCCTATTCACCATCTTAGTTAACCAGTTACCACAATGAGTTTATAAACACTTTTCGCAACTCTCAGCTTCACATTTAACATGCTAACAATGCACTTCCTGATTATTGGACAATAAATAATGCTTATTTATTTGATCTCAAGAGCTGGTTATACAACATATCTGTACTGGGGAAGATACGTTTTGCTCACCTACATTGGAGAAAATAAGTATAGGTTTAAGACTGGGTTAGTGTTGGTTTGTACATAGTTTACAGCTTTCTTACAGGCTGTTAAACTAACCACATTCATTATTGGACCAGATGCAGGTTATGGGTGGCGTAGGCAAATGTTGTGGCATCAAAGGTAATCATCTGGACCAGCTTAAAATCTTTGTGACCTTTGAAACCTTTGATTCCATGGATCACAGAAAAATTAGGAACTACACTGAGATATGTAAATGTGGTGCTGAATTTCTGGTCCAAGGGTCATAGACTTCCTTATAATCAGGTCCACTGAATAACATGATTAAAAAGCCAAGACTCATTTAAAGGTTCTTCCTATATTATGCATTTTTCTGGCTTTTTAAATTGCTTTTGAACACCTTAGCAATGGGCTTTCAAGTAGTACAACTTAAAACTGAATACAACAAGGATGGAAAAGAGTTAATCTTGTAGCTGAGGTCTTTGTATGTTTAAAGCACTAGCAGATGGACTATGAAAAAACTGTGATTGCTGGCCCACTGTGGAGTGAAGCTTTTGTGTTTGTTAGGGACAGCTGTGGAAAAGTAATACTGAAGTAAAAAAAAAAATTTAGAAAGTACACTGACTTTCAAATTAGGGCTGGGATCTTGGAATGTTGTAGTCTGTCATTTAAAGGGCCCATATTGCGCTATTTTCTGATGTATTCTATAATGTTGTTCCTCATCACAAACATAACAGGAGTTGCGTTTTCTTTCAGTCACACATTTAACACATAAGTCCTGCATATTTAGACTGAGTTCTTCTCTCAAACAAATGCTTCATGACATCACAAGGTTGAACAGAGCATTTTAAACTTTGGGGATGCAGACAGAGATGAAACAGAACACAACTCTGGGTATATTTTTGATGAGGTAACAGCATTATAACATGGCTTAAAGCTCACAAGCAGTGCGTGATAATTTAATCAACAACAATCACTGCTTATTTCAGTTTTAACATTCATGGTTGGACAGGCTTCTAACACATTAAAGCATTAAAAAGTATCCTCTTTAAAGTGGGTGCAGAAAGATGAAAGATGAACGCAGCCGTGAGCATGGGGGAAAAAAATGACAGGAAGTGCATAATGCAATCTTGAAGTGTTAGCAAAAAGACCCTCCCAGAGACAAGATAAGCACACTTTGGTGATGAGTAGGTAAGTCTAATAATTGTACGTGGGATTCAGGAATAAGGCTTTGAAGTGGCCTTTTATGTCATTGACTATGAATAAAAAGTACAGTGGGGCAGCAATGAATAATAAAGTGTTTCTTTGCTTTACAGATGGAATAGAAGAAGCAACCTGGTCAATGTCAAAGGTCCATCACAACAGAGTCCCAAATGACGCTACAGTCAACATCAGCGAGGTAAATTATGTTCAGAATATCCTCTGTTGGGCTTTATTTTCCTGTCTCCAGATGCAAATGATTCAACGGCGGGAAGAAAGTACACAATGAAATATAAACCTAATTATTTTCAATTTTCTCCTTGTTAACACTGCACATTCCCCCGATGATTGGTTTGAGTTTAAATATGGTTTAAAGTGCACCACTGTCAACAAACGCCTGATTATGAAAACAAAATGCTGTTTGGTCTATGATAAATTGATCAGTAATGAATGCCAAAGCAAGAACAGTCTCCCATTTACCACTCCAGACTGATGGTGTAAAAATGTGACTAAGGACCGTAATCTATCATTAACTACCTCAACTATTTTACAATTTAGTCCAGTTTGAAGTTGGTTTATTTGTGTGGCTTTCAGTCTGACTGTAAAGATAAACAATGCACAAACAATTGGGGTGAATCGTACACCACAGGCGGGCTAAGTTAAAGGTCCTATACTGTGCAAAATTGACTTTTGTGACCTTTTAGCCATGTTATAATGCTGTTGCCCTATCAAAAACAAAATTGGAGTTGTGTTTTGTATCATTCATACATGTTTGAGTAATCCTTTATAACTAATCTGTTTGTATTTCCAAAGGTCAAAATGCTCTGTTCTACCTTGTGAGGTCATGAAGAGGTAGTTTTATGTTAACAGTTACCTTTATGTTACCTTTAGTTCAGTACAGATTGGCTATTCCAGGTCTGAAATTATCAAAATAATTCTAGTGAAGGTGTATGGAGTTTAAAAACACAGTTGAGCACTTTCTGTATTACCACATGACATCACGAGGTGGAAGAGACTGTTTTCTGATTGAGAGAAGAACTCAGCCTAAATGTGCATGATTTGTATGATAAACCTGTGTAAATTAAACAAAACACAACTCCAGGTATTTTTTTGATGAGGAAACAACATTATAACAGATTAGAAAATAGAGTAATATCGGTCCTTTAACACAAATCAAAATTGCCCTTAAATGTTTACATATCTGGTAGACATAAATTACATACAATTTATTCAAGTAGATTCTGTACATCTATTGAACTAAAATATTATATGAACTAAAATAGAAGCTGCTGAACTTAAAAATAGGAAGAGACAAAATACTTTTTATCACCTCATGGGGTAATCTGGGTTTTAAATGTCAAGGATAATTTGGTTTTAAGTGCTGCCCATCGCAGTCATGGCAACAAGTAAAGTTCAAAAACACAAGTTAATGACAAGATAACATTTCTAATAGTCACAGATGTGTTTGGGATGCTTGTGATGTTTTTTTAATTGACTATTTAATTGATTATTTTGGTCACAGGTATTGTATATTCTGACATTATTCCACAAACAGTTATATTTAAAGGTGCACTGTGTAACTTTTCTGTTAGAGGGTCCTTAAAATACTTTTCCCCATGGAAATGTTATTACTTTGTCTGAAATGTTTCGCAATATAGTATTAACCTTTCTATTTTCATGGAGACCAAATCAGACCAAGTCACTGGTGAGATCTGTGGAAAGGCAAACCCGCTTGAAGCTTGAATGACTGTTTTTATAGGTATATTTGAGCTATTAATCCACCTTTAATTCAATAAATGTAAATATCCACAGAAACAAACAGGTGACATACACTCCACCAAAAAAGTTACACAATGCACCTTTAACAATACAGAAACTGAAAAGATGTCATTTTGTTTAGTTTTGTACAATGATTTTTATTTTTTTTCTGTATTTTCTCAGGCTAAGGATATTTCTGCATCGGTGCACAGGGATGTCTTGTCTTGGTCTGTGTGGCGGGGGCATAAAGAGAAGAAAAGTGTCTCCTTTGCAGCAGTGACGCCAGCTGCCAGCTCACAATCTACGCTCAGTTTTCCTTGCAGCGCTGCTTCGAGCCTTCTCAGGACAAGAAGTGTTCCAGATGTGGTGGGAGCAGATCCAACTACTTCCACACCATCGCCAAATATCTCCACTGCACTGGATGCCGTGTGTGCATCATCCATGAGGTTTTTAACCCCTCAGCCTTTCGGAAAAGCAGCATTTTCGAAAACTAAAATGAAAATGACTAACTCCCAAGTTTGCAGAGAGACTTTGAGTGCAGTGAAGCCAAATGCATTGAGACAGACCTACTCACCATCTGATCGATTGGCAGTGAAAGGCCCAGGAAAGAGAAAAGAACAAGTCGTGCGAAGCGAAAAGGACAGAAATCTGGAGGGGTCGCCAAACCGTGCGTCAAATATCGCTTCCTTCCACTCCTGCGTCCATTTTGACATTTCTCCCAGCTCCATCATCTCTGCTGTCTTTCTGGTCAAGTCACTGTCCATTTCATTAGAAGTCCTCAAAACCAACCCTGCTTTGCACACGTCTACCTTCTCTTGCCGTCTTGCTATGTCCAATGTAAAGAAATCCAAGAACGTAAATCATAGAAGAGCTTCCAGGTACGGAGAGAGTAGCAGTTTGAGTTGCGGCAGAGGCCTTCAATCAAAGCAGAAAAGCTACAAGGTCAGACAAATAGCCCTTCCTAATATGGCCGACTCAGACCCTCAGTGCCACAGTGTTACTCTTGAATTATTGACATTCAGTGGGCCAAGTCCCCCTTACATAAAGACTGCGCAGAAGGGGAATGCAGATGAGGAAGTGCAAGCTATCCACAGCAATTTCAAGCACAGTCTACACACAGGTATGACTGCAAATTTTATACTAGCATCCATACCAATTCATTTGCGTGCCACTTTTCTCATATTTTCTGAAAGTTATGTAAGATAAGATTCCCAAAGCGGAAAAACAGCAAGTGTCTCATTTGTCACAGCCTATTTTGATTTATTGCATGTATCAGCGATGGACCTCACATCGCTAACTGTATGTTTAAAATGCGTTTTGTCCGGAGCAGTCTGAAGAGATTAGATAAAAAGGAAGAACAAACGTATCCCCACCTCTCCAGACTGCTAATGTTGTAATATATTTCAGGAGACATCAAGAAATATCTAAACATAGATTGTATTTGCATGATTTTCACTTTAGACTCCAGGCATCAAAAAGGGGGGGGAAAAAATCAAGGTTATAGAAGAGCTGCAGTAGAAAATAGAATCCGACCACAGAAGGGGATCTGATTTGTAAGTGTGAGCTGGACCCTGACTGGTCACAAGTCCACTATAGATGTCAGTATAGAATAATATACATACAATGGAATACTTAAAGCAACACTGTGTAACCTAAATTTTCTTATTTTCTGTAAAAGAAAGTTAAACCCATAATTCGGAACATTCTCCATAACAATATATACGTTTTATGCAATATTATGGAATATTAGTCATTCACTTATAATAGTCAAAGGAACCACATTTCCATGGAAACAAGCAGAAGACCAGGTCATGTAAATCAAGTTTGTGGAGATGCAATTCTGCTTACTACAGTTTTTCTTGCACTGAAAAACATCTAGAATGAAAAAGCATGCATTCTGTTGTTTGGCTAAAAAGGGCTTTAAAGGTGCAGCATTTAACTTTGCTGGTATAGGGTGCACCACCTGCTTGTATGGAGATGTTATTGCTTTGGGATGTTCTACTACAGTATGGCAATAAACTTATTTATCTCCATGGAGACATCACCAGGATAAATTAAAATAATGCTGGATATATGTTTACAGTTATACTGTGTAATATTCCAGGTAAAGCAATAACATCTCCATGAAGACAAGCATGTGATACACCAGAAAAGTTACGCACTGCACCTTTAAATGAAGTAGCTGGTTGATTCAGAATGTAGCCAATTGCTAATTATTGAAAACATCCACTGGTTTTAGAGTGACAAATAATTACGGCCGTTACCATAAGAGTCTGAGTGTCATTGTGGTTTGAGCCTCTAAAAATGCAAAAAAGTAATACAAGCAACTAATTCCTCACTTCAGTAAACTCTGTGTTGTTCATTAAGTTATTCATTTTCCAGAAGCTGTCACTTTTAAAAAGCAATATACATCTTCCCATAGACCAATTTACCTTTTAGTGTTACATAACCTCCTATTCAGACATTTTTTCTTTGCATGCGTGCATTGTATTCAAATTCGTCCCTTGGTTCAGCTGAAATAGGCCTTGGGGGTGGCTCCAGTTAATAGTATGCCTACAGGCCAGAGCGCAGTGAGTCATGTCAAACTATATAGTCGTATACACACTTCTCAGTACTGGTGTTGCTCTACCTGTATGCCATGTATATTCAGTCTCTATGCATGTAACGGGGATAAGAGATAAGACTACGGTGCAGGAAGGATCCACTGTCATCTTCTACATTATTCATTGGCCACTGTGGGTCTTCTTATTCTCTCTATATGTCTATGAGTATATTCCGTGTGTGAGTGTGTGTGTGTGTATGTGTGATAGGGTCAGTACAAGGTCTGTTCATTTTCTGGGCAACTCCAGATCATAAAAACTGGAATGGTGTGTGAGAATGTGGCGAAAATTGTGCCATAAGTCAGTCTAGAAGAAGGCCATATACAGTAGAATACAGGGCTTTCCCATTAGGTCTGAATCTATCCTGTAACACAGTAAAAATATGAAACCCACACAAGCTAAATATTTTGTTTGTAACTTATGTTTTTTTATATGACAAGCTCTCTCTATATTTCTCAAAATAGATGCCGGATCATGGGATGAGCAAAGTGGTGAGAAGGAGGAGCACTGGGAAGAAGACTGTAGCAACAAGCCTAATAGGGATGCATCTCTGAATACATATAAGACCTGCTATTATCATTCTCGACTGAAGGAGGACACTGTGGATGGAGCAGCCAAGAGTCTCAGCCTCCAAGTAGGAGCCATATGCCTTTTATAAGATTAGTTTCTAAATAATTGCCTGTTGAATGAATATAGTACAATGCAGGAAATGGAGAGAGGGAGAGCGAGACACGATGTAAGCAGATTGCAGAAAATTAAATTATCTGAACGCAAAATATACTGTACATATAGATTTTTTTTGCAAAGGCCTATTGCAGTTCTTCCAACTTAAGTCAACAACAAATCAGCATCAGAAAGACTTTTAAAAATGAAATGCTACCCCTAACAATTAAACACAATTATCTTACCAAACTAGGATTGACGCTTGACTAAAATGTCCCCCAATTCAAACTGAAGCCATTTCTGTTCTGATTTATTCTCATTTTATGTGGGAAGAAGCTTTGCACAGAGGAAAACCAGAGTTCAAATCCTGCCCAGATAATTTTTTAGTAAATATAGGGATTGCTGGTGACTAGAGAGATTGTCCAGTAGAGAGTAGATTAATTGTTTATTAGGTTTTGACAATCTCCATGTCAAAGCTGAAGCATATCTCACTAAAATTTTGATTTAGAAAATTGTAATTAGTTTAAAAAAAATTAATAAAAAAGTAGTCCAGGCGGAATTCCTACTTAAGTCCTATTAAACACAATACAAACTGGTCCAGATTCTTCCCAGAATGAGGGCTTTGACTGAAAATAAGTGGGTTACAGCTTTCCCTTGATGTTTCACAAGCCCAGGAGCTTCACAGTTCCCTTTTATCAGATAGTGGACAAGAAGACTCCTAGAGAAATTACATAAGTTCAAATGCCATTAATAAATAACAAGCTGAATGGAATATATATAAAACAAATTTGATGAATACTAGCTTAGCTTTGGAAAATATAAATGTAGTGAAAGTATACATTCACTGAAGCCCATTTACTTCTCAAACTATTATTTGCACTTTTTCATTTCCTATATCAGAATGAATAGTAGGTGGCAACTTGTCATGGTCTTATGTGCTCTATGTGCTAAAATCATTTCATTTTCAGTCCTGTCAATCAACAAGATTTTAGCTACGCATCTCTCACTAACCACGCACAAGTCTCACGTATGTATATGTAATAAATAATCATAATTAAGTAGCAATTACACGCATTGCTACTCTATGCACTCACTCACCCCCAGGGATCCATCCAAGAATAATCCAATACTGACTCCACTGCTGCCAGTAGAGCCATAAAAAACAAGGGCTTCCTCAAGGTTCCAGCCAGAGTTTATAAGCAGTCACCCAGAGCTAGGACACGGCGAGCCACACTCAAAAGCGAGTATTTCAGACACTGCTCCTGCTTCCTTCTTATTGCAACTAAGGGGATTTTTTAAAGCCAGAGACATGAAACTATATCAAACTATAATATATCTGCTTCCTGGACACGGACCATATTGTACTTTCGCGACTAAAGGAAGATTCATTTTAAAGTTCATTCTCAGAGATTCTAGCTATGGGTATCTCTTCTGCAACAATACAGAGAGGAATACATTTCTTTCTGCCTGATAATGTACTTCAGTTAATTGTTCATGTTTTACAAAGTGAGCTTGCATTTAGCATTCCCCTCAGTGACTATAACTATAATGATTCTCCAAAGAAGTATTACCAGCTGCAAATCTTCGGCGATCACAAAACCATTTTATTAAGAACATTATGAAATATATATAATTTCAAACAAAGTCAAATGTATAAAGAATAAATGTATAAAGAATATTTATCCATAAGGAACATTTTAAGGCTTTCAAAATGAACCTCAAATGTATTTAATTCAGGAAATGTCTGTATTTTCTGCCTCATCCTCATGTTTCCAGGCTGTTTCTGTCAGCTAATCAGACTCTCCAATAATTATAATGGCTAAATTCATTTTGCACTTCACAAGTTTGAAGGGTATCAAAAGCACAGCGCTGTAGTCATCCACAATTGGTCATGCTAGCTAAGTTACATCCGTGCCATCAACCACTTCACTACCACCAAGCTCTCCCACAACACATTCATATATGGGCCTGGTGAGTGAAGTGTCTTGCCCAAGGACAAAACAACATGCACTTGTCAAAGCTGAGATAGCCAGTGCCAAGCTGGGGACACATGCTTCAAACACTGAGCCATAGCCATCCCTACTTTTCCATCTCAGTCAATCACCTGTCAAGCCTTTTACATTTATATAAAGGAAGTCTCTCTGCTCCATCAGTCTGCCAAATCAACTGTATGCCACAAAAACCCTGCAGCAGCAAAAACACCAGCCTCCACAGCCTCTCCATCTCCTCCTCTTAGACCTTGGCAATATGGTGAGGAAAACTAACGGTGATCTCATTCCTGTGGTAATATGCTATTTTGGGAAAACTGCATCATGATTCACAAATTTTCTCTTGAATATAGTTCTACAGCTCAAACATAAGTCCTATCAAAATCAAAGACCTAACTATGACCATCTTCAAACTTTTTTGGCAGTATTTGTTATTATGTGCATTGTGTCACCATGGTAACTGTTCAAACACTTCACGATAGAGATACATACAAAACACCCACAGCATGTCAAGTATCAATTGGTCAGCTTCAGATAGCTTTGAGTGACAGGTAGATTTAACTGGATGCAATAAAGTGTGAACTTTCAGAAGACGCAGATGATTAGTTATGTCCTCAAGAAAATTTAAAGATCCTAACTTTCACATGAATCATGATAAAACTGAAATTGTGATCTGGCTCCAAGAAAATTGTGCTATAAATTTTTTGGCATATCTCCCACCACCACCAGTCTGTCAACTAGTCATTGCCCATGACTTATTCGTCCCTGTCTGCTCTGCTTGACACCACACTTGAAATGCTTTAAAGGGCCCATATTACACTATTTTCTGATCTACTGTATGTTATAAAGGTGTTCCCACATCAAACACATGACCTGAGTATTGTTTCAATCACACAAAACCTGCATATTTAGGTTGAGTTGTTTTCTCAAACAGACAACATTTTGTTCCACCTTGTAATGTCATGTGGTAATACAGGAATGCTCTGCTTTATTTTTAAACTCCACACACATTCACTTGAATATTTGGATAATTTCAGCCCTAGACTTGCCAATCTCTATTGACCAAAGGTAAAATATAGCTGTCAACATGAAAACTACCACCACATGCCATCACAGTGTACACAGAGTATTTTTAACTTTGGAGATGTATACAGACTAATAATAAAGAATTGCTCAAGCATGTGTGAATGAATAAAAACAAAACAAGTCCAGGTATGTTTTTGATGAGGTAACAAACAAAATTATTACATGGCTTAACCCACTCTACGTGATGGTG
Organism: Boleophthalmus pectinirostris; assembly: GCF_026225935.1. Lineage (NCBI taxonomy): Eukaryota > Metazoa > Chordata > Actinopteri > Gobiiformes > Gobiidae > Boleophthalmus > Boleophthalmus pectinirostris. The sequence goes on along the minus strand of NW_026571404.1, from coordinate 27,488,040 downwards.
TTTTTATTTTGCTCTTTTGTCTGTGAATCAAGATATTAACATTAATAGCAGACAAATCAGGTACCTTAGCTTTTTGGTCCTCATCTTATTAGGATGCACTCCAATCCAGATTAGAGCATTTTTGGCTATGCCCTCTAGACAGCATGTTAAAGGTCTTATATTAAGCAAAAGTGACTTTTGTAAACTTTAAGCCATGACATAATGTTGCTGCCTTGTCAAAAACATACCCAGAGTTATGTTTTGTTTCATTCACGTGTTTGAGATGGATTAACTGTTATATAACAGTACTAAATTTTCTGTATTAATTCAACAATTTACATGTATACATACATTTATGTAGTAGTCCCAATTCCCCCCACAACTAATTACAGTATTATAGACAAACAAATACATGAACATATTTGAATGCTAATGAACTATTGTTTATTTGAATAAGTTTGCAGTGACAATTTTAGCGCCTCCTGGAGATGCAGCCATGGCGCACATGGGCCATAGTTCAGCACAGACATGCCACCACCAAAACTTTTCTTCACCACTGACCAGGAGAAGGCGCTCTTGCGTACCCTATTGTGTAAAGTACAATATTGGCCTTGAAATCTTTTGAAGAGTCACCAGTGATCTCAGCCTGTTCAGGTCCAGCCGTATGCTCCTTGTTCACACTGGAGCTGTCCTTATCAGTCTGGTCCATCTCAAACTAGAACAGGATGGGCTCTTCATCCCTGAGCTGATCAGCATCAAGGCTGTTTGTGTCCATGCACTGGTTATTCTCCTCCACAGGCTGAATGATTAAGAATTGTTATTTCCCATAACACGGCACTCGTTAGTCTCAATCAAAGGGCTGTAGGTCCATTCAGGTTTTTCTGGCTCCTCATGTTTAGAGGACATGTGGCAGTCCTCAGGCCAGAAAAGACCTTGGCCTGTTGAGTGAAGATGCAGAGGACTGTGGGTCCTGTTCTGGACCTCCTTCCACTGTATTTACCACAGGAGCAGATGTGAAAGTCTTGAGAGTTACTGCCATCAGATCATGGGCACCTTGGACATATTCACTGTCATTGTAGATCAGGTGCTCCATTGTTATGAAGGGGTGCCTCAGCGCTTGGCCAAAGGTCAGCCTCTTCTCTGGGGTGTTTTGGATTAAGATTTTTTTAAAAAATCAAAGAAAACCTCCAGGTCCAAGACGGCAACTTCATCTTTGTTATCAGCTTGTAGCATTAGTGCTTCCTCCAGATTTGAAAACTTGTCCAATTCACACTCATAGACCTCAGGCTTTTTCCAGTTTGTGGTCCTGGTATTCAATTGGGCTCTTCAATCTCCACTGGCAGCTTGTCTGGAGAAAGTATCTATCAGCGTAGACACTTCTCTGCAGTATCTCATTGCTGGGTTGTCCAAGGAGATAATGGTCCTCAGGTGGTCATAGATGGACATGTTGGAAAACAGCTGGCAACCAAAGAGGCCCTCCCAGAAAACAGCCAAGCGTCCACATCTCCAGAGCCTCAGACAGGGGAGCACCCAGGACCACCTCAGGAGCATGATATCCGTCACACATCATATTCATGCCCTGTTCCAGGTCTGAGAAACTCCTCCTCAGCCAAAGTCGACGCTTCTTTCAGAGCTTCAGAAGCAACAAAGAACTGTTGAGCAACAGGCCGTTGCTCACTCAGTGAAAGATTTTCGTATTTGACAATATTCACCTCATCTGGGTCAATGTACCCCAGATGCTGAATGATGTCCAGCTCCACTTGACATCGCATAATCGTCTTCAAACAGTTTCACTGTCACCACTTCTTTGGTCTTGGTGTTGAAGCATCTGGCCACTTGTCCATATGCTCCTTTCCAAAGAAACTCTAGAACTGTGTTTTTGGGAAAACACTATAAAAAATAGACCTATAATTTCAGTAAAGAACACAGTGTTACACCAAACTCATAGTGGTACTGAATAATGAATTTGCATTTTACTGCTATTGTCAGTGTGAATGTGCATTGATCCTGGGGCACTAATGTGAAGACAATACAGTCTCTAGGAGGCGGTATCAAGGCTCTAATATCCGCTCTGGGCCCTCTGATCCTTTGTATATATTTTGTCTACATCTTCGAAGCTTAAAATGCTCTGTTCCTCCATGTGATGTCATGAAGCTTTAGTTATCAAGTTAACAGCTACCTTTTACCTTTAGTTCAGTAGAGATTGGCAAGTCTAGGGCTGAAATCATCCAAATGATTCTAGTGAAGGTGTATGGAGTTTAAAAATACAGTGAATCACTTCATGTATTACTACATGACATCACAAGATGGAACAGAGTGTTGTCTGAGAGAAGAACTAAATATGAAGTGTTTGTGTGTTCTGGGGATGTTTTTAACTCCAAGTATGGCTTAAAGCTCACGAGAGTCAATTTTGTGTAATATAGGACTTGTAACATCAAATTCTGCTATACATTTTGCTTACCTGTTATGATACTCACTGTACTGCTATTCTTGTGTTCTTCAGGAGGCTTTGGAGCTGTTGCGACCGGACTTCATCAGCCGTTCCCAGAGCAGGGTGAAGAGGCTGGAGCAGAGGGCCAGGACAAGGAGAGCTCACTGTGACTCTGGCCTAGGCCCAGTGCATGGCCTCGGGGAAGATCGAGGCAAACACAAGAGGAACTGCACCACACCGGATCCACTTAGCGGTGAGAACTGCAAGACCTCGCGAAACACACAGAAACACTACAACATTGTTTTTATTTGACAGTGTAATCATCCTTGCTTATAAATACTACTCAAGCTACTAAAATAGATAAACTATTGCAAATGAGCACTGGTCCAATCTTACTTAGAAGCTTATCTTAAAATTGCAGCTTTTAGTTTCCCCTTCCTTACAACATAAAAAGAAAATGGCTAATGGAGTATGGCTTTTTCACTGTGTACATGTACTGCAAAGTTTTGGCTCAGCTTACAATTACCAACAGTCGGTTAAAGCTTTCAAAAATCCATTATGCATAATTAAAGGTACGGTTTGTGACTTTCTGGAGTTGGTACATCACCTGGATGATACCATCAAAACAAAGTTAAGCCTTACTTTGGAGCATTCTCCATGTTGCTAGGTATGATTTATGCTATACTTTCCAATTATATCCTTTAAAAACAAAGGAACAACATTTTCATGGAGACAAGGCTTCCCCCAGGCCAAATAAGTCAGGTTTTTGGAGATGCAAGCCTACTCAATGACTGACTTTTTTTTTTTCAAAGCTATAAAGTATGCTTTTATTTTTGTCTTTTTTTTTTCATTAAAAAAAATATAATCTATCTAGATAATCTATTATTCCTAATTATGTTTTTTCTAGTAACATTTTCAGTTTTTTTGTTTTTGTTTTTTTTGACAGGGACAGTTCATTACATCTGTAAATACAGAAACAAAAATACCATTGTTGATAATAGTATTTTGACTATGCTGTTTGTTTATTCATTATTTACCTACCAATATATATTTGGCTAACCTGATAACCCGAGTTGACTTTTTAATAACACTGAATCTTACCTAAGTCCTTCCGAATCAGACATTGCGGTCATCTATAATTCAGAGAAATAAAAATAGAATGAGTGGCAGAGAGGTAGAGAGGTCTGTCATGGATCCACATCTACATTAAATTCCAGCCTCCTGACATCCACAGCTGCTCCAGAGAACAGCGCAGTGAGCCCACCCTCCTCTCTCTGGCACTGTGGCACCTATCCAACTTTGCCCTCTGCTGGCCACTATGAGTATTACAACACCTGAGGTCTTTTTTTTTTTTTTTTACAGAGTCATGTCTGTAAGTGCAGGGCCAGAGCTACTGCTTCCACTGTTTTCTACCTGATTAATCTTTATCAGGGCAAAGACAATTGGTTTTCAGGGGCTAAACAAGGTCAGCAGGAACAGTCTTTCCCAGATCTCATAAAGTCCCATGATAAAACGCATTTCAGATCGATTTTATGAAGAAATAAAAATGATTGCTCTTTTCATGGTGTGATTAATTCTGTAATTTACTTGTTTTTGAAACTGTATTTAGACTAATGGGATTTGTAATAATTTAGATGGTAAACTTTGAATTCCCCGGAGCATACACAATACAGAATGTTATGTAATAAATTGTATAACATTTGGATTTCTCTCATAGACTGCTACTGCCAACTGGCCAATATGATTATTACAGCTGTATGCATTAGTTTTATTGACCAGTGTGTCAGCATTAAAATGTCTTTCACTTTTCTGATTCCACACAAATTCAGAGTGCCCTGAGTGATTATGTATTGTCTGCTTATTTCAATATTACAAGTGTCCAGAAAATGTATTTTGTGTAAATAGTAGTGACTCCATTTCGACACTAAGGAACAGACTTGATACCACAATGATAATAAAAACCACAATTCTTTAGGCAATAGAATCTGTTTTTCAGCATTACATCACAGTACTTTTTTATATTATCATGTGGCCTTATATCTGTGTAATCCCTCAGTCGTCCAGGTATGTTCAATAGTGGTCTATGGGTGTGTACTGGTCTCTTTGGTCTTATACTTGTTCTGACACAGCTCAAGATCATTCTAAAGCTATTCAGGAAAGATTACATATACAAAAAACTGCTCAAATTAGTATCTAATTCTGATACTAGTTTTAGTATAGTTTAATACCTGATTTTCAATACGTTTGACAATCCTTTTAAAGAGTATATTTTCCGTTTTTGCACACATGAATAACACTTTGGTTGTACAGCTCTATACAAGACTGATGGATAATTTGTTACAGTATTGCTGGTATTATTTTGGACTAACACTGTCACTGCTAAGGCTGCATCTGAACTGTGAACAAATAATTAGAAAGAACACATTGTTTTCAGTAATTGTACCTACCTTTAATACTGATTGACACTTCTTCTATCAAAGTAGAAATATATGCACTTCGCATTGTACTGTATGTGTCTACCTGTAAAGGAGACATCCCTCACTGTCCCTCTCTATTGGCAAAGGTGTGCTTAATTTACATGTTAATGCTGACTTCTTATTCTCGTGTGTGCTTCTTAGATAACCTTTTCAAGCCGAGAGAGCGCACTATATCAGGAAGAGAGATGCAGCTGAGGTCCAGACGGTGAGTTTCAACATGTCACTCACCCCCTCCTCATTCTTTCTTCTCATATACAATCCTATCCATCAAATTTGTTTGTTATTTTTCGTCCAGAACTCAAGATATCTGAGACACAAAAGACGGCCAATGTCTTGACAGGCAATATAAGCCACCCTGTGTCCCCTTATCTACTCTTTCCCCCTGGTCTTATCTAGCAAAACACAGTTGATCAGATGATGCCTGCCCATTGAAATTTTTTCCCAAACTCGACACTATCTGAGTGTGGAGATCTCGTAACAAATTGGCAGGAGTGAAAGGGGGAGTGTGTCAGACCTGTTTATCAGTGCATCCAGGTTTTGCGGTCGAACCAGAACTAGATAATTCGCTGTCTTCCGCACCGTGCCAGCCCTGATGTTGGCACAGACTCACTCTCACTACAGTGCCATAGCCCCACTCCACTGTTTTATATTGCCTCTTTATGTGCAGGATTTACAACAAGCTCCCAGAAGTGACCAAGAGGAGGCAGGAGGAGAAAAGACGGACTGTATCGCAAACTAACAGATTGAGAGCAGAGGTTTATAAGAAGGTATGGGATCATTTTGACCCTAAAAATTACAAAAAGAGCAGTACCCCCTGGTTTCATGGTTAAAAATTAAACATGTAACCATTTTGCGATATAATTAAGGTACCAACCCCACAGTACAATCTTTATTGCATCAATGTAGGGAGGCCAGTGCTATATTGTACTATATATGTTTTTCTCTAAAAATGCCCTGACAAGCCTGAGTGTTTAGTCCTTATTCATGGCTGTCATATTGTTAATAACACCGTAGTGGTTACAACTGTAATTTCTTCATGTTGGCTGCACTGAAACAGAAAGAGAAAGTCAGTGGGCTCTGAAGTAGACTGTTTTTTGCTAACACATTATAACCACATTCTGGACTATTCATTTCTCTGTGTCAAGTCTGGGTCTCCTACCTGTAGCCCGGGAGCCACCAGTAGTTCACCAAGGGATTTCTGAATTATACGTATTGTGCTGAATAAATAATTTGATTGCTTCAAATTTTTATTACCATGGTAAATGAATTATTTGATGCCTAATTTTGTGATTAATAAATGGGCAATGGTTTATGTTTTGCAGGGATCTAACTGTACCCCTCTAAGGCTGATTATGAGTCAGTTTCTTGTAACCAATAAAAGTAGTAACTCTGTGGCATTTTTGTTTAGTAAATGCATTTTTTAATTGGTTGAAACTGAAATAGCTAAACTATGGCCTGACAAATGTGGTAGTACATTTGTCAGGCCATATCATTCTAGAAACAATGCCTATGAAAGCTATTAACATTTTTTCAAGCAAAAAATGAATTCTTTCACTATCACTTAATTTTAAATATTGTGTAGTGAAGTTTGGATTTCATATATCACCTACCTGTGTAGAAAATGCCTTGCTTTAAAATGTTCCAGCAGAGGTCACTGTTCAACTGCAGTAGGGTGCTCCTATATGAGACAACAAAGAACAGGTTTACAGAACCTTCTTTATAAGCATTGTGAAAAGCATGTTGCTGTAATTACTGCCAAAGGTGAGGGACAGATGAAGCCTTTTACAGTGTCTACTTTGTGTTTTTATTTTACGCCATATGAGCACTGCCAGTCAAAGAGTCTACACAATCATTCACATTCATGTATTCATGTTAAATACCATTGTAAATATTCATAGGCAATTCCACCATGTTGCTTTTAAGTGAAGGCCTTATGTAAAGTAGGAGCGTTGTTGAGGTGCTGTTTTAGACACATCGATCTACATTTTCCCAAAGGTGAAGTGTTCCCATTATGACCTAACCACAACAATGAATTCACTGACAGCTCTGTGCCCTATGAAAAATGTGAAGAGATGCCTCCAATTTCTTGCGGATAATTGCGCAATCACCGAAGCTTAAGATGCCCGTATCGTCTTTGGTGACTGTTATAAATACGATATATATAATCTATTGAATAAGGATATGCTACATCTGTGTTGCAGTGTGGCTTAGCAAGCACCTATAGCAGCCCAGCCATAGCGGTATAAAAGATAACACTTTATTTCTTGGGGAAATGGAGCAGTTATATTACAGTTATGAAGGCAGCCTGACCTCAGCACCTCTCAAATAAAGCTATTAGCCAGACTCAACCTTAGTGCAAAAAAAGGACATTTGCTATTCCCTGCTAAACTTTTGTGCGTTTTGCAGTTTGTGTTTTTTGTCTTGCAGTGGTAATTTTGCGATTGCGTAACTATGAGGCGATTACATGGTGGAGTGTTAGGCTAGAAATATTTCCAACCTGAGTTTTGGTCACCTTGGGGGCGATGACGATGGAAGTGGAAGCCAATTTAGCAGCAGGAGTTGCGCCATTGGTGACGCAGAGGAGTTCTTAGGAAAGGCAGGTTCAAGAGCAGTTTTGATGACATGGAAAATTGTTGTACTAATGCTTTTTCTTCCTTTTCGTTCTTTTTTCCCTTCAGAAACTTTTGGATCAAGTTCTGCAAAGATAAACACAAGAGGACAGAAGGACATCCACATCATTTGCAGATCAGCATCTAAATTGGACTCTGAAATTCAATTTATGTTGTTAATTGCTCCGCTAATGCTTGGCAGATAATGAAATCTACCTTGCAGACATTGCTAATAGACAGTTGAAAATAAGCTTAGTGCTGAAAGATATTCAGGTTAGTTTTGTGATAAATATGAAAAAAAAATTTACTGATTCTTAATAGAATGCGACTTCATCTGAGGAAGTTTATGTAACGAGATGTGTCTTCAGTTCTTTTACTGTTTAGAGGTACCCACAAAACCATTTTAAATCACACTGAAACAGAATCTATAAAAAAAACAAAACAAATGATTACAAAAACATGTCATTTTTTATGGCTTATCTCAATTGTGCTGAACTGAATTCCCCCCAAGTCCCTAAAGCTTTCTTAGCTCTCTTGGAACAATTCTCTCCTCAATATATTAGTACATTATCTCACAAACACTTTAAAATACCATGCAAGAAAGAAACATTTGAACATTCTGTCTGTAAGATTCTTAACAAGTGTTATTTTTTATACACAGTTATTCTCAGTGTCACAATTTGGCTCCAACAAACCAGAGATATTTTCAAAGGACATTGTAATGTGTGTGCTGTGTGCATAATTGTACCAGGATATTGAATGCGATTGCTCTGAGCTAAACACCTTGGCTGTGTCATTGGTGTAGTAGATGTTTATAATGTAAAAGGGTGGGTGGAGGGAGGTAGGGCCAGCGGTTTGTCATTGAATCCATGTATGCCTCTGGGCCTCTGGAACCTCCCATCCGGAACAGTGGAATTCCAACCTAATCGAACTCAGGAGACGCATATCGGAGTGAAAGGGGCCCTTTGTCACCCGCTCAAACCAAAGATGACATTGTAATAACAGAGGACGCTTTGGTCTAAACATATAAACTGCAGGAGTGACTGATATAGGTTTTGCATTGAAGCCTTCTGTGGGTAGAATGACAAAGGAGAAGTCTGAGTCATCACTTGGACATTAAATGTGATCATGCCTTGTGCAAAATATTACATAACAATACTTTTACTTGGGTTCGAATTGATGTAAATGGAGACTTTGGACCACCTTACAACTGCAATTGACCAGTAATGGGATTCTTAGACAAATCCCATCAACTGAAGCACTAGAGGACTACATGATAAGTTGGTTCAGTGTGTTTTTTACCTAAAGTTGACATAAAGTAGTGTACTGTTCCTTTAAATAAGTGACTTTCACAGATGATCGATTATAGCCTACAGCAAGATGTATCATCTAAAAACTACATGTATTCAAATTTGCTGACTTGCTGTTGACTCTGTTCCTATCAAGGCCCTGCGCAGAGTGATTCCCAAGGGAGGTTTGTTATGCTGCCATGTGGGCTGGTTCCAGAGACTGCACGGGGACTGACACTGAAACGTATGCACGGAGAAGGGCTGCTGTCAGTCTTATAGTCATCATGTGTCTGCTCGTCACATTGCTATCTGCACAGAATGTAGACTGGGTGTGTGTGTGCATGCGTGTGTTTGTGTGTGTGTGTTTGTGTGATGAGGGTCCAACATGGCATCACACGTGGCCTTGACTGATTTGGATGCCTGGAGGGGAAAAATGATACGCTTGCCTCAGAAAAAGAACTTACAAAAGACCAACCAGCAGATCTTACCGTGGCTAATTGTGAGCATCTGAGCTGAGCTGCTGATTAAAATCATTAGTCATTTGACTGGCAACCGTGGCATGTGAGTCTAGCCACTGTAGCACAAGGAAAAACATGCAGAGAGGTACATCTGTGCTTAAAATGATTTATGATAAAAGAGACTTACCTGTTACTCTGGCTATTTTAAAAGAAAAACCAGCAACAAAAACATGAATTATTAATTAATTCAGTGAGGAAAGAACAGCATGCTCAAAGTTTGTGTTCATTAATCTTTGTCTGAGCGAAGATGCTATCTCATCTCAAACAGCGTGTTTGAACAAATGTTTTGGGTTTCAAATTTAGATGTATTTGACCAAAATGTGACTCAAAGACAAAGTATATAAAAGAACAATTCATTTACAGTAAATCCAGCATGCATCAAACTAAGGCATTTATTGTGTTGTGTTTTAAAGTGGGACTTAACATCAAAACTCTGTTCACAACAACATGTCAAAAAGAGCTGCTAATCTGGGCAATACATGGACGAGTAAACCGGAGAGTGAGGGGAAAGGAGGGGCCAGGTCTGGACATATAAGGAACAATGTGACTGGTCAGACGTTTCAAGCTCCGCCCCCTATGTTTGTGGTCAGAAACACCCGGCTGTAATCGGGATAGTCTTGGGTGATGTCACCAAGCACTTAAAATTGCAGACCCCACTGGAGCAGGACACACTATTTTTGATGTTTTTGACCAGAGAGCTACAAATCTAGTTTACACTAAAATGACCAAAAAGCACTAGGAACAGTAGACCGTGCTTTTAACACACCATATACAGTTTAGTGGCAATGAAAAGCTGATTTATTGTTTAGTTCCACTTTAATTTGGCTGTAACACAAATTGTTGATTGAATTTTTTGATCATTATGTAACTCGCGTCTGAGACTTACATTTGTTAAAATTATACTCTAGACTTTTGATCATTTATCATTTATTTACACTGTGACCAAAACAAGTGAACTGTTAGCTCATCTAAAGTACTGTCTAAATATCTAAGAATAAATGCTTGGAAACAATGGAAGATGACCTGGCCTAGTACAACGCAAATGCAATTTTCCACAGTTTGTCTTGCTTTAGTCCAGTGAACCGACTACTGCAAAGACATCTGTGGCTCTGTGCCTACAGCAGAAGCAGACTAAAAAGATTAGTCCAAACCAGACCTGGATTTTGCACAACACACAGATGGGGTCAGTGACTATCTCACCTCACAGGTATTTCAGCAAGAGGGATGGCTTGTCACTTTAATTGCTGAACATTCATTTTCATGTTATAAGATTAATTGCATCTAGCGAGCCTCTTCATCTTGAAAGTTAGATTTGATAATCCATAAGGAATTTGAGTACGAATACATCAAATCTATGACATTTTTTCACTGAGATCAGCAGCCTAAGTTTAATCTGTTTTATGCTTTGATTTTTTCCACTAATATTGCAAGAAGATAAGAGTATTTGAGCCTGCCTTCTAATCAAATGCCACCAGTAGAGTCAGAATTAGTGTAGATCTTGACTGAATGCTTTACACTCTTTAAAGGGCCTATATTGCGCTATTTTTGGTTATAATGTTGTTCCCTCATCAAAAATATGCATTCACAAAAAATTAACACTCCAATCCTGTATATTTAGGCTGAGTTTTTCTCTCAAACAGAAAACACTCCTCTCAACTCCACCTTGTGATGTCACATGGTAATATAGGAAGTGCTCCACTGTGTTTTTAAACTCCAAACACCTTCACTAAAATCATCAGGATGAGTTGGAATTGCTAATCTCTACTGAACAAAACGTAAAAAGCAGCTGTTAACTTACTTCATGACATGCTGAGTAATTCAAACCTGTGTGAATAAAACAAAACACAGCTCCAGGTATGTTTTGAGGTGGTACAAACATTATAACATGACTTAAAACTTACAAGAATCCATTTTGTGTAATATAGGACCTTTAATATTGAGCATAAATGCTGCATAAATAGTGTGTTAAAAGCATGTTGCTGTTGTTGTGTCCTTGTGCAAGATGCTTTACTTACTGTCTTCTGTAGCTGTGCACAATGATGTTTGTAGTTTAGTATGGTCCTGAAAACACATAGTTAACATTCATAGATAATAGCTGGCTGGTTAGGTCACTCACACTATGTTCATGTTTGTGTGTGTCAGCTGATTTGCCTCGGGCTCTAGAACATGTCGGCGGTAGGACCCAGCGGAGCTCACCGTGCACATGGCAGAGAGGCTGCTCGGGCTGCTCCTCCACTTCACTCTTCTGTGCTCCAACATCCCTCATTCTCTGCTTTCTCCTTCTCACCGTAACTTCTGTCACTTAACGACACCTTTTCACACAAAAAACACCAACTTTATTACCTCCGCCTCCTAACACCAACCTTCACTGTGCTACTGTACCCGCGAGAAACTTTTTTTTAACATCTTAATTGGAGTGGCAAGCTTGCATCTCCCTGGAGTCTCTTGTGGGGATTTTTTCGCTTTTGCTGTGTTTTTTTTTCTCGCTTCTGTGAACACTTTTGTCTTGTATATTTGAGCTGTCACCGTTGTGGATCTGTCCGCTGTGGCTGCTAGCATCAGGCGGAGCGAGCGGGGAGCCCTAGCCGGATTCACCTCACCTAACCCGGGCTGGCATCATGAGAGCGTGGCGCCGGCGGAAGAACTTGGCTGGTGGCGTCTTCGCTCTTCTCTTGTGCCTCTCTGCATCTGTGGAAAATGCCGATACAGCAATTAGCAACATTAGAAAAGGTACGTTTAAATTTCTAAATGCTATTTGTGGTCATTCAAAGCCACGAGGGTGTAGTTACTGTAAATGAATTACTGTAAAATCACTGTTCGCGCGCGTGCTGTTGGGGTTAGCAGTGATGTGGCAAAAAAAGAGAAAACTTTCTTTTTTTTTTTTTAGTGCACATTCTTAAAAAAAATACTCCAACACAGGTTAAAGTTCATAAAAAGAATATTTTTTTGTATTTTATTTTGTAACTGCCCATGAAATCTGATTCAGAGGCGAGACTATGTTGGTTCCCTCATAGTCTAAAATTCTCCACTAAAGACAACTTGGACTATGCATCACAAAATCACACTTTGTTGCCCATTTTCATATCATAAACATTCAAAAGTATCTATACTAGGCAAATATGACATGCTTTAACATTATATAACGGGAATAAACATCATTACTCCACACATTATAATATTGCATTGTTAAAATCAAAATTATTTGTATTGTATAATCTATAGGAAACACAATCTCTATTTATTTGTGGCTACAACGAGACAAGTCACTTCCTTGACCCCAATCCTGTTGCTTGGATGAAACAATAAGGGGAAGTGAGTCTATTCTACGGGCTGATATAGACTGATGAGTTTATCATCCACTGCCTCATCCTCACTGCTGTAAACAAATCCAACAGGATGTTTTTACACTCTGGCAGCTGCTTAATATAATCCACTGAATTAATACGCCATTTTCGAAGTCTAGTGTGTTTATGGGACAAGGCTAATGCCCAGGTACTGATTATACTGAGGCAGCTTGTGTTAGGAGAGGATGTTGTATGCAAGATGCTGTACTTTAGTTAATTAAAGCTATGAATTTTCTACTGCATCATGTACTGTGCATGTGTTAAAGGGCCCATATTATGTTATTCTCTGATCTATGTTATAATGTTTTCTGATCAAAAACCTACCCAGAGTTGTGTTTTCTCAAGTCACACATCACAAGGTGGAACAGAGCATTTTTATCTCTGAGATGTAGACAGATTAATAATAAAGGGTTACTCAAACATGTGTGAATGAAACAAAACACAACTCTGGGTATGTTTTTGAGCAAGCAACTACATTATAACATTGCTTAAAGCTCACAGGAGTCAATTTTGTGTAATATTGGACCTTCACGCTTCCGCAGGTGTGTTAGTCATTGTTTTATACTTCTGCCGCAGCTTTGTTGAATCGCTCCATGGGCCTGGGCCATTTAACATCATAAAAGTTTACAAGCATTGTGCAGTCCCTGTGAGTTTGATAGTGCTGAGTTTGGATGTAGCAGTTCTGGTGTTATAGCTTGCACCTTTCATTTTAACTTCTGAATCGGTGAATTAGTGCAAGACACTATAGTGAATTGAAGTATGTGTCTCTTGAATAGCTCTTCAACCAGCTATCATCGTTCAAAGTGTATCCCCCCACTCAAAAGGTGAATCTGTGAAATAATATAGCCTGTGGAGAATACCAGATCTCTTCTTCCTCTATTTTTCTTCACTTCATTCGGGACCAAACCAACTCATTTGATTGGAATTGAATTTACTTGCTGTTGTATTTATTTTTGTTAAAAAATTGCCCACTGCTGATTAATAACAATTTTAATTCTCATAGTTGAAAAACAATCATTTGCTTGGTATCTTACAGATGTTTACTATGGTGATTCAGTCAAAGTCTTGAGCTCATCTTTCATGTTGCTGGATATTGACTGCACTAACCCCCGGTAATACTTGTTATGGGCTTTCCCAACATTAGTGGAGATTAGAGTTGAGCGAAGAACCCCAGATCTCATCAGCAAGTCTCATAATGGTCATGATACTGCAGCACACAAGCCCAGATGGAGCTGAAGAAAGAAGAAGAGAGAAGGTAGCCAACATGGCATGGAGAACACCAGTGGCCTAAATCTGGTTGCAGACAGCGCTGTAGCCAGATTTATAATGATTATTCCACCAAACTGAGCCAAATTTTGGATAATGCCTTGCTGACATGGCCCAAAGCTTGCCTCAGTGCTGTTATGGGGAGTGATGATCTAAAACTGAACGTGCATTTCCGCAAAAATAATCTAACATCCACTTGTGCCAAAACCGTCGTAGTTGCGTGCCAAGATTTCAATGTGATCAGCTTTTTCTAATAGCATTGTGCGCGCAGTTACCATAGGCTAAGTGGTGCATAAAGTAATAATAACACCATGGGAGTGATTGAAAGTATAAAAAAAGGACATAGAGATGGGTGTGGTGAGGGAATACATGTTTTAGCTTAATTAATAAAATACTGCATCATTTCCGATACGCCTTTTTATGTAAACAGTGTCTAAGTCAATTCCAGTAAGGAACAGTGGGTTGAGCGTTTGCCTACTAATAAGATGGTCACAGGTTTCTAGCGCATACTGCCATTGTGTCCTTGGGCAAGACACACAACCTTGACAAAATAATAAAGCAATGAATAAAAAAAGACTTCAGTTTGAGTGATGGCTCTAGTTCACTTCAACTCCCTAAACAAAATAAATGAAAATCTCCAAAGTCTGGTAATTAGCAGATTCCTATCAATGCGTGTCTCCTTAAAAGTTGTTTATTTTAAGACTAGACTATTAATTAGACAGAAAACCCAATATATGCACTTTTAAATGAAGCCTATTTCTCTTCAGAGCTAATTTACCTTTTGAACTTTACTCCAAAAATAAAGAAGTCCCAAAAGGAGCTGGATAGAGCGGCCGATGTTTACAAATGTTTGATGAATCTTCTCCATTCGTGGCCTCCATCTTTCTTTGTCTCTCCTCTGCATATCAACCACTCTGAGTCTATTTTCTAAGCAAGGCGGAGCTCAATAAATAATTAGAAGGGGACCGAATGACCTGGATTAGATGGGGTGGATATCATCTGGTCAGGCCACAGCATCAGACAGAATTAATTAGAAAGATTAGATTGTCTGCGCTGTCCAAACAAACTTGAGGAGATGGCGATTAGAAGCAACCAAGTGGCCTTCAAGTGATATTCCAGATGTTTTGGACAGAAGGTTCAATATATGGAGATTTGGGAAAGATAAACCTGCTTGTGTTACTGTAGAGTGTGCCTTTGCTCTTTTGGTGTCACTTTTTTTTTTCTTCCACCCACCATAGTTTTTTCAGTCCCTTAACATCCTCTTGGCAACCCTCATTAAAGTCCTAGAGAAGGAGACAGATGCAAGGCACTCCTTTTGCTTAGTTCTAAAAAAAACATGTTTTTCTTACAATTTTTTCCACTTTTTGCAGTTTGTGTTAGATTCTCTTAAATTTTAACAAGGCATGCATACCAAAAATCTAATCTCATTATATGCAAACATAACATTTGAATTACATATTTTTTATGAGTATTAAAATTAATTATCTTATGTTTTTCTGATGGTCCCTTTGATATTATATTGTCAAAAGTGTCACAATAATATAGTGGTCCATGACAATATGTCATAGTCTCTTTGCTTAAATTCATTATGATGCAGCAATAATTAAAAAAAACAACAGAGGAGGGAACTACATAGACCATGATCCTTTGGTCTGTTTCATTGCATACTACATAACAAAATAACTGTTATTAAGCACTTTTAAATCTTAATTCTTTGGATTACGACAGTACCAAAGGTTAGTCAAGGAATGTTAAAAGTAAAAAGTAGCATTATCACAATTTTATTAGCATTCACAAAATACTGCAATAAAAATCGTACTGTGAGACACATATTGTGAAAATATTGCAATGAAAGATTTAGATATTCTTACATCTCTACCAAATAATAATGAGATTTTGGCATGCATGTAAACTTAGCCACTGATGATTTTGATTAGGTCTTTTGCAGATTATTCCCATTATAGAACATCTTTACTACACTTTTCGAAGTTCTTCTTTTTTCCCCAGTTTGGTACGAATACTTTTTTCAAGGACAACCCTGCTTCGGAAATCCTGGAATATCACTTTAAAACATCTAAATTTACTCCCGGTGTCTGCAGCCTTTAGCACCGCAGCCTATCTTTCAGTTCTGTTTCCTGGGGATGTAAGTCACACCTATCGCCTGCCGTGGCTCGGAGCATTGACGTAAAGCTGCTACAAAAACTTCTCTGCTAAAGCCATTTAAGAAATAACCTCGCCCAGGCTGTCTTTTAAAGTCTACCAGTCGCTGTCAGTTGACATTTTGAGGACAAGCTGGCATTGATTTGTTCGCCACGAGGGAACCACGGACGCAGTTAGAGACGTCTCCTCCCGTTAGGCATCATTGGTCATTATAGCCATCAGGGTGATTTAGCCTCTTCCTCTCCTCCTCAGCACGCGCCACACTGCCCAAGGAGGACGGGAGCACAGAGGTAATAGATGCAGGAGTCACACAGATATAGTGTTGGGATCGCAAAAACTTTATGGCAATAAGGCTCTGAGCATTTCCAGATGTCAAGACCGTAATACTTGTAGGCATCTGTAGTAATGAACTCATAGATCAAAAAAGGAAAAAAATACAGTAGAGAGAAAGGAATCAGTGAAAAACAAACTGTAAAAAAAACTATTAGACATCGACAAAATGAGAGGTATAATAAACATCCACCAAGGTGCAGCCACAATTTGTTTCAGCTGCCGTCAGTGCAATTTGTTTGCCAGCAACCATCTGTAGTGTGCTTTTTATCCATGTGTCAAACCAAAGCATTGAAAGGGCAACTTTAAAGATATAATAACTGCTATTTCACTAACCTGAAAGCTATTCATCTGTAGCACAATGATAGTGTAGATACTACTGGTCTCTCTGTGCAAGAAGTCTTGGGTTTGAGTCTTCTTCTTTTGTGGAGTAAACAATATGTAAAAATAGGCACTGACCAGGATCTTGGTTCATTTCTAGTGTCTTGTTCCCTGAAGCTGTGCAGCTGTGCTAACAGCTTTACACTTTTAACAGTCACATCCAACTATAAGGAGACTTTGAGTTTTTCCAGTGTTCTGCTTTACGATCCAACCACAGTGTCATCATGACTGTGAAGTCACCACAGCTCTGGATTAGAGGAATGGAAGGGAGGAGAAGAGGTCCAAAGGCTACAAACAGGGTTGGCATTGTAGAGGAATATGCATTTGAATAAAGAAGAAAATGATTTTAAAAGGAGATTTTACCCATTTGCTATGAATATGTCATTTTGCATAGTTTTTTGTCTACAGATTGTTTTCTTTTGAAAAGCAAATGGATTTCTTGCAAATAAGCTACAGTACAGGTAAGGCATGCAAAGTAGCTCCAAAGCTCTAATCACAAGTGTCACCGCTTACCTTACACACACACCACTATTCTATTTACTCTTTCAAGCAGAATGGTGACAGATACCAGCAAGGGGCAATTGCCATTAAAAATGAATGAGGAAAAATGCAGAGTAGTTTTGGCATTAAAATGAATTCTTTGAACAGCAGTTTGCAGCGTGCATGTCTTTTGGCTTTGAAGGAGAAGTTCTATTCTCATGAAAGTTGTGCTTTGATGGGAGTAAGGAGGACAGGACACCAAAGTACTCTGATGCAACAGCTTTTTCATTGCTAGACGCTCAGAGTGCAGCACAAACCACCAGGTCGCCTTACATCAATAATTTCACAACAGAAAGGTCATCGCTCCTCTCTGTCCGAGAATTAACTGTCCGCTGTCCGAGATTGTGGTTTGGCAATGCTTTTAAACCCTCCTTTTTACTGTCCAAGCTTTTGATCGTAGGAAGGGAAAGAATTTAATATAAGGTCATTTGGCTTTTAGTGCATGACCTTTGTAGGTAGAGGTTATGCTGTGTCCGGGTTGTGACCTCTGTGTAGGTCAGTGCAAGTGATGGAGAGACCTGGCAGACAGAGTAAATGTTATGAGTTTTGAATTTAACCTCTGTGGGTTTTACGAGATGACAACAGAGAGTTTACGTGATTCATTCTGGAGGTAGTAGCAATGGATCATTAAGGTCATATGCTCAGGTCGTTGCTGCATTTTTCATTTGCGGCTATTTTGTTTTGTAATTCTCTTTCTGTAATTGTTGTTGCCATGATCCTAAAGTTTCAAACTTGATTTCAATCCTCAGTACTCAATACAGATTTCAATAACACAAAGATAATTTAAAAAAAACCCCAAAAAAACCCCCACTTTATTTATTTAGACAATAGAATGTGATTTTCAGCATTAAATTGTGGTACTTTATTTCACATTACCATGTGGCTTTACATTTATTTAATCCCTCAGTCGTCTAGGTATGCACCATAGTGGTCCATGGCTGTATACCGATGCGGTCTTACACCTGTTCTGATACAGCTCAAGAGCTGAAGCTATTCAAGAAAGGTTCATTTCTGTCTTGTGAATGTGACCTTTTCAGTATTGATACCTGCAAATGAGTAGATAGTTTCAATATTAATTTGATTAGTATCAGATTTTCAATATTTTTGACAACCCTACATCGATGAAAGAAAAACCTTAGCAAATTGTGACATCCATATTTTGCCGTACGTACTACTGTATGTTGTAACCTTCAATGCTGGGAAGGATCTACAGTGCATTCCTGTCATAAAGATCAATATCTATTGGCATATACATTTGAATACTGGAAAGCTAGTTTACTTTGGAATGCATGGCTTATACACCGATCTTGCATGAAAAATGTAGGATACTTGACAAGACTAGACTGGACTGACTGATAATGTTTGTTTTCCTTGTGTTTTCTAGTGTGTCTAGTCTTGTGTACATCTTGAGTTTTGTTTAGGCTTTTATTGTATTGTTTTTTTTCTATTTTTGTATAATTAAAAAAAAGAAGTGGGCTACTGGTAGAAGTACTGGGAGAAGTCTTTTGTGTTTTCTTTCCCCAGCTAAAATCACCACACCATAATCTGCTCAGAAATATTGTTTTGCTCGTCTTCTCCAAGCCAAACAACAATTTTACAAGGGCAGTGTGCGATTGTGTGGACAGATTCTACAGATGTTCTGCTGTCTGCTCTGTCATCACTCCTGTATTGATTGGCTGTAGTAGGGTCGTGTGGATAAGCTCAGAATTCTACTTCCCTCCATCAACACAGCATGTGATGGGCAAACACTAGATTGCACCTGATACATACAGGACGACAGTGAAGGGGGAGATATTCAGTGAATTCCAACAAAAGTCTATTGGATTAGAATCTCTTACTCCATCTTTAATCCCCAAATCCCTGCTCGGAAATCCGCACAGCTCTGGGAAATTATTCTGAAATCTGCTGAGAACAGGATGGGGGCTGCTGTTTACACTGGGGGTCTCACAGGATGGGAATGTGACACAAGCAAAACCCACCATTCCGCCTGGACCCTTTTCCTGTTAAAGGTAGCTATGTTACTTTTTGGTTAGGGGTCCGTCACCTGCTCGTTTTTATGGATATGTCATTGCTCTGCCTGGAATGTTTCACAGTATGACATTAAACTGCTCTTCTTTACATTTATTCAATTACAGGTGGTTTATAGTTCAAAAATACTTTGAAAAACAGACATTCTGACTGTGAGCAGGGTTGTCTCCCTGCAGATCTGACCTTTAACATGGTATAGTTTGGTCTCCAGGAAGATAGAAATGTTTAATATCATACTGTGAAACATTCCAGACAAAGTGATAACATTTACATGGTGAAAAACATTTGAAGGACTCTCCACAAGAAAAGTTACGCAATGCACCTTTAATGTTCTTTCAGACACAGGGTTTCCCCATTGCTGCTCAGATGGGCTGGTCTGTCCGTGTGGAGCAGAAGCAGGGGGCCACAGCGGGATTAACACCTCCTCAAAGTCTGCTCTTAATTACCTCTGGGTCATCAGTGCAGTGAGTAATGAGGGAGTTTAGACAAGAGGCGGTGGTTGAAAAAGAGTGAAAACATCTCACAGTCTGAGTGCGGTTCTGCCAAGGACTCTAGAGCAGAGTTGTTTCCATAAATGTCATGTGTTTCTGTTTACAGCAGTCATTCTAATTAAAGGGCAACAATTTAGAGATGAAATTCTGCAGGGGAATTAGCACAATCATGTGAGATATTATCCGGTTACAAAGTCCAAAGCTCCAACCTTGCGTAGTGTACTTTTTATATGTTAAAGAAGACATTTTGTCTGCTATTTAAAGTGGACCTAAACACTATATCCACTTTTTAGAGCAATCACACTGCTCTTTATACCTCTAGATCCAGCCCCTCCTCCCCTCTTGCTCTCCCCTTTATTCCTCCAGGTACTTCCCAGTTTAGCAACTCTGTTTGAAATGTGGTTGTGGGCAGATAGTCAGGTTTTAGCCCAACTGTAATCACAATCTATGACGTCCTTGGATGCTTATTTTGTATTTTGGACATTTAAATCACATTATTGTCTTGACAAAATAAATAAAAAAGGTGTCACACTGCCAGGCTATAATGGCCTCACCTATTGCACTACAGTTCACAATAGCGAGTGTGAAAAAAATCAAAGTAAACAGACATGGACACACATGGACACACATTCACTTCTAAGAAAGGCTTTTGAGGTCCTTTAAACTATCGATTATTTCAGTATTATGGACTGACATTTAAGGGAGGAGTAGGAGGAAATCATTTTGACATAGGTCACAGAGGCTTAGATGTGATGATGTGAAAACAGTTTTTACATTTTAAACCTTTAAAGTTAATACAGCAACAACAGTAAATTAGTTACGTTTCATTTCCTCAAAGGGCAGTGTGTTCATAACAGAAGGAACATGAACAGGTCACAAAGAAATCACAGCCCTTTGATAAAAAAATAAATAAATAAAATAATAATAATAATAAATAAATAAAAATAAACATGTACTGAAATGCTTGTCAGTGCTGATATACAAAATGTATCCATAACAATTAATTTCAATTTCAATATTTTATAATTAATTAATAAAAATAACTAGAAAAGCACTCAGAGAGCGCAGACCTCCGCCAAGGACTACCCCCATTTTTTATATAAATTGCGATAAAATCAGTCTTCTGGATCAGATCCGGATCAGCCTTTGGAATATGAAAGAGGATCCCATTGTCCATCCCTGAGTCAAATTTCATGGGGTTTGTTCAATAATTAACCGAGATATTGAGAAACAAAATTTTTGGCCCCATTTACCACAATGTTAACTAAAATTTCAAAGTGATCCAGAATCCAGGATTTCTTCCCCCAAAATGAAATCAGTTCTTCCTTTTCACATTTCCAACAAATCCTGAAAATTTCATCAAAATCGGTCCATAACTTTTTGAGTTATGTTGCTAACAGGCAAACAAACAAACAAACAGACAAACGCTGGCAAAAACATAACCTCCTTGGCGGAGGTAATTACCATGGAATCATAATAAATACAATACCAATACCAATTTGGATAAAATTTGTAAGTGTGATGTTTCAGACAAGCAATTTATGTTTCTATAATAGAATTCTGTTTAAACTTCACATTTTTAACACGTTCAAAAGAATTGACAAAAATACTGATTATGAACTGACAAACTAATACACAAAACACATTTCAGAACATGCTTGTACAGATCTGAGGTGGATCTAGAGGGTTATGCAGAATAAGACTGGATATTTTGTTGTTTGTGGAGAAAATTATGGTACAACCTTTTGCGATTTGCTTATTGCATCCGTTAAAATAGTGATTTTAATTTGATTATTTGATCCTGCTTATTTGTTCCATCTTCAAAAGAGTTTTAGTTGCTCCATAATAAAATATTTCTTCCTAACTGATGGAAGTATCATGGTGGCACTGTATATTTAACATTACAAAGTCTCATTGATGTAACCAGGTAGATTTTCAATACATTTTATTAAGCAAGAGATTCAAAGCGTATTCATCCTGCACTCCTTTGATTACCGCAGGCATGAGGTAGGTGCACGGGTTGTATTTAGGTCAGTGGTATGTTCACAGAGAATGTCTAATTGGATTCCTACAGTATGTTAGACTCAAGTGTTTGTACAGTGCCTTTGTTCCTCTCAGATCTGATAGATAAAACATTTTACATCTTTATTCATTGCATTTCAAGTTGACAAAGTAGATTTACCTTTGGTCTGTGACTAAACTGGCTACATCAAGGTCAAAACAGTCAATGTGTATGTGTTAGTAATGCATTTTGTATCATGATATACCTAACAATAAGTTAAAGGTGCACTACGCAACTTTTCTGGTGGAGGGTCTGCTACCTACTTGTCTCCATGGAGATGTCATTGTTTTGCCTGAAATGTTTCATGGTGTGACTTTAAACATTTCCATAGCATTTATTTATTACGAGTGTTTTATTGCTCAAAAATACAATAATTCCTTCTGTGAATAGGGGCGACCCTCCACAGATCTGAACTGTAATATAACCTGCTTATCTCCCACAGGGTAGATAGGTCTAATCTATACGGTGGAAGAGAAAGCAGTAACATTTCCATGGAGACAAGAAGCTGGCGGACTGCACCTTTAAAGATGCACTGTGTAACTTTCCCAAGTGTCCCCACCTCCTTGTTTCCATGGAGATGTTATTACGTTATATGGAAATTCCCATGGAGATGTTATTGCTTTATATGGAAGTTCCCACAGTATGACATTAAACTTATCTTTCTCCATGGAGACAAGCAGGTCAAACCACTAAATCAAGTTACAGGTCAAATCTATGGAGAGGAGGCAGGATAGATTACTTCAATGCCATACTGAGGAACATTACAGGCAAAGCAGTAACATCTCTGTGAAGACAAGCAGCTGGCGTATTCCTTACCATAAAAGTTACACAGTGCATCTTTAATTTATGGCAGTTCTGTTATAGTGATATAGTGGAGAGAATATTCAAGTACAGAGATTGTATCCAAACTCCAGCAACAACCCCATCTCATCTGAACCCACAACCTTTTTGTTGTAAGCTGCTGTGCCCCCTTTGTTTAGTCTTATGGCTCTTTTCTATTCACTTACAGTTGAATCATAACAAAGCAGCTTTTTCATTCACCCAAGCCTGCTACCATCACACTGTCAACAGCACAGAGATAAGTGTTTTGTCCAAGGAGACAACACAATGCCTTCCTGTTTGGTTCTGGAAACATTTTAAAATTTACTCTGCTTGTCTTGAGAAAATAAATGTGCACAGCAGAAGTTTAAATGGAGCCCTGGACTTGGTAAGTGGGTGCAGTTTTGTGGCCACTGCAGAGCCAATACTGAGCATTAAATCTTCACTATTATCAAATCCATAATCAGACCTTTTATTCTCGAGGCAGCTGTTACAAAGGAGGAGAAGAAAGACCTGGAAAGTCATGTCTCAAGGGGCCACTTTTGTCTCTGTACTTTCATATTTCAGCTGAGAAGAAAGTTGTCGCAATTAGTCCAAGGGGGATTGAAGTGACAGATTTGCTGGAGACATGAAAAAGAGAAACCATTAATATTCAAATCCTCCTCATTTATAAATCTTAAACAGGATTTGGACACATCAAACTGTACAGGTCATATTGGGATATCTTGGACACTTGGTAGTCTATGCAGTATTTTATTGTATTTGATAGATTGGATTACATGAGCTGAATTGTGTAGCATTTTAGCTTGAAAAGTGCAGCTGCCTTGTTACTTATGTGTAGTATGCAATGAAAGATGACAAATCGATACTTTGCTGGGTGAGAGAAGCTTACTGTAAGCACTGCTCTGTCTGAACTTAGACTTTAATCTGAGCTTTGTCTGGCCATAAAGAGCTGTTTTAGCTGGAACTACAACAGGTGATCTGATCTGTTAAACAAGCCTCTCACACATAAAATTAGTCACAAACCATTAGTTTTTTTCGCCTTTTTCTTGAAAATCAAACACCTAAACTTAAAGATCATGAATGCTTGTATCGATCACACCCTCCTGAAATTTTGCTGTTTAAATCCATGTTGTATTTTTTTTTTGTATTTGAGTCAGACGGATCTTAAAACTTGTCAGGCAGTGTTTGCTAATGTGCAGTGTCATCATGGTAACCATAGAGTTACATGTAGAACTTCCCCAAGATGATGTCACTGCAAAGTATCAATACAATGAAAAAGCATTATTTCCTGAACATAATGTGGATTTCACATAGCCTACTTGTCCAAACTTCTGCTACCCAAATCAAAAAGGCCATACACTGGTCATTATTTACATGACAAAAATGTTTCCCAATAAGAAAAACAGGATCCACTTAATTTTCTGATAAAACATTCCTAAGAACCTGGAAAAATTTGTTTTTGGTGAATATGCCCAATAATATTCTGAAAGATCTGTTCACTGTCACCAAATCAAGCCAGCGTAATTAAACTTGCTCAGTACAAACTACCAATTTCCCCAAACTCCACACTTTCTTGTAAATGGGCAATCACTGCCAATTTGGCTATTCAGAGCCTGGCACCTGCAGATACTTAAGTGAAGATGCAGAATGTGTCTTTCAATGTATTCATAAATATTCATCATTTTCACCCAAACGCCAAAAGTTTAGACATGTTGAGAGTATGTTATGGTTAACTTTTGATAACCTTTGATTTGTAACAGAAATTAATTGCATCTACTGGTACTTAAAAGGTTCATATTATGCTATTTTCTGATTTATGTTATAATGTTGTTTCTTCATCAAAAACATACCTGGAGTTGTGTTTTGTTTCATTCAATACACAGATCCTGCATATTTAGGCCCAGTTCTTCTCTCAAACAGAAAATACTCTGTTCTACCTTGTGATGTCATGTGGTAATACAGGAAATGCTTGACTGTGTTTTTAAACTCCATACATCTTCACTAGAATCATTTGGATGATTTCCGCCCTGGGAATGCCAATGTCCACTAAACAAAAGGACACCACAAAGTGGAACAGAGCCTTTTCAGCTTTGGAGATGCAAACAGTTTAAAAATGCAGAATTACTCAAACATGTATGAATGCAACAAAACACAATGGATGTGTGTTTTAGATGAGGTAATAGCATTAAAACTCAAAACTGACAAGAGTCAAGTTTGCGCTATATAGGACCTTTAATGTAAAGTACCACCGCTTTACAAAACACATATAAAATGCCAGCTCTCTA
Organism: Boleophthalmus pectinirostris; assembly: GCF_026225935.1. Taxonomy (NCBI): domain Eukaryota; kingdom Metazoa; phylum Chordata; class Actinopteri; order Gobiiformes; family Gobiidae; genus Boleophthalmus; species Boleophthalmus pectinirostris. The sequence continues at coordinate 27,463,028 of NW_026571404.1, read as the reverse complement.
CAAATATATGCTGCCATATTATTTATACAGGTCATATTTCACGGGCCGCTCTTCTTGTCAGATTAGGTTAACCACTTTGCCCTGTGCCTTAAGCTCCATCTGTCCTTCAACCCCAGCATCTGACCTTCCTTCGATTGTACATCTCCCTGACCATTTATTTTAATGTTTACAACCTTCTGCCTTTAGAAAGCGCTGGTGAGGAAATCATTCTAGAATACCAGAGCCATATATTTTTGTGTATTTATTATTAGTTAAGAGAAAAAAGGTAAGAGGAACTTTATTTATTTGTGTTATTATCACGGCTTATGGCAAAGGAGAAATTCAGTTTTGTCAACTGGTCATTCGACCAACAAAACTTTTGTCCATTTGACAAATTGAATTTCTCCTTTTCCATGGATTCTACCTGGATGACTGAGGCATTTTACATACATCATGGCTTATAACATTATCTGCTTCCTTCTTCCACTGGATAGTTGAAATCAGGATTCAGTAGGGGTTATGTGCTAATGGTTTCAGATATCGACTACATTGACGTCACTGACATTACATTACATCTACTAGAATTTTGATTTGGCACAACAAATTATACGATGCTTAGTGGAGCTCAACAGTGACTGCCCGCTCCTCGATTCCGGAGATACATTTTTCATGATTTTTTCCCATAGACTTTCCGAAAATAAATAAATAAATAGCTATGTGGTAAGTAATGGCCACAAGACCTGTAATTTTATTTAAAATCTGTTTCTGAAACTTAAAAACCTTGAGTTCCTGAAACCAGAGCAGACTTATAAGTGGACGGGACTGTTGAACTCCATTTGAATAATTAATGATACAGTTTTATAATAAAAATTCTGGTGACCCAAGAGACTTACATACCCACATACGTTATATTTGTCCTGTATCTCCACAGTGTCATGTCTCCCATTTATTTTTATGGGTAATGTCATAAAATATAGAGACATAATGGGTATATACAATTCAAAATGTGGATGTAGGATTTTCTCAGTTTAAACTTGATTTTTAACAATTAAGTGGAGTTAATGGAGTCAGCATTGACCATAAACTTTTATTTTCATTACACTCAAAACTTTCATAGCCAGCAGTGTGGCCAAGAGTGTTCATTTGTTTATGCTGTTGGCTCTGCTGTATCCCTGCTGATCAAGGTGGACCATCCGCGGCTGTAATTCCCATTAGCCATCAGTTAATTAACAACACAGTCCCAGTACGAACCACTCATGAAAACTCAATGACTCCACTGATTTATTTCAAGATTTAATTTTTGTAGTATTTGGACATCTTTAGGCAAACATGCTTCAGATGTTTTTACAGAATTAGCATGTACAGGTGTTATTTAGCTTCTGAGTCACACTAATTAAAATAAATGGGAACAGGGAGTCTTTTATTTACATTATACTTACATAATGCATTTGATGTTTGTGTAATGTATTTTTTTTTACTGAAAACCAAATTATTTTAGCACCCTTTCTGATACCTCAAATGCATATAATGAAACTCATATTGTACTTAAGCCTAATATATAGTTATAATCTCTGACAATCATGGATCATGATGTTATAGTTTGCACATTTTAAATCGCAATATTCATTTAAAAAAAACTTAATAAAAGAAACAGGACTGCTGATTCTGCATTAGAACACCGCAGTGGGGAGCTGACGTTGCCGTAAACATCATCACAAGAGAAAGACTTGGCAAGTCCGACTGATAGCCACTATTGAGCAGTGTATTTTTTTTCCATTGAAGAATGAAGTTGGAACAGAGCAGTGAGTGTGTACTGGTGGCAGTGAAAACAGTGATTGATTGGCAATATGGCTTTTTGAAAATAAGTGATTAAACGTTGCCTAAACATGCATGAATCACTCCAGATACTAACTTCAAGAAGAAAGAAGAAGAAAAGGAAAAACAACTATAACATCACTAAAAGCTCTGAAAAGGCAATTTTGCAAAATAGGTTTGCTTTAATTGAATTTCTCTTTTTATGCTCTGGACCACTGTCCCTATTCAAGTGTTGTTAAGCCATTATTTCTAAGCTAAGACTGTAGATCATGAATAATAGTTAATGATATGCGTCTTCCTGTTCATATTTAGAAATGGAAAGCATATGAACAAGAAAAAGAAATTTGCCTTTAACATAACTGTCATGGAAGATAGAGTCAGTGATCTCAAGTTGTGCAGATACATGTGTATTAGCATATTTTACCCAGGGTCACTACATGCGCTGGTGATCTTCTGTTCTCAGCTTGCTTTGTGTGTTCCGCTCTGTTAACCCCACATGGATCATATGCACAGCCCTTTGTGAGCTTGTTTTATGAGTCTGCAATCCCACCCATAGAGAGTTCTTTTTGGATACATTTTCTTTAGAATTGAAGGTACCATTATCACAGCTGTATATTTGCAGCGTATCATTCAACTGTGTACCGCCTAATGTCAAATATGCTGGTATTTCAGACTGAACTTAACTGAACTGACTCTAACTTCTCTCACTTTTGATTTAAATTGGACATGTGCAACTATGAGCTTGTAGCATCACCCTCATCATTAGTTTACTCAAAGTTATAAGTTTGATTGAAAAAGAAAAAATGAAATGCAGCTACGAAGAGGAGGAACTTCAAAATGTAGCTTTTTTTTTTCAGGAAGTCAATGGAACCATTTCTATTTCAAAGCTTTTTCAGACCAATTTGGCCATTATTACTGACCTGACCCCAGAACTCTTTGGATTACAACAAAATCTACTTTTTACCAATATTCATTTTAGCTGTTCCCCATCTGTATTTATTACGCAATTTTCTGATCTATGTTATAATGTTGTTTCGTCATCAAAAACATGCCTGGAGTTGTGTTTTGTTTCATTCACACATTTAGCACACAAATCCTATGAGCATATTTAAGAGTAAATTTTGCATAATGTAAGACCTTTAAATATTATTGGCATATAGAATGTTGTGATGTCATCTGAAACCCAGCAGTCCTCCCACACTAAAAACAACATTGCCATTTTTCCTGCTTTGCAAACATAACCACGCTATATCATTTCTCGACGTGAAGTGGCAAGAGGCATTTAAAAGAAGCTGAGGTTAAAAGAGCTGACACTGTAGCCGAGGGACAGGGTAAACCAAATGTCAGACAGAATCCCTCCTCACTGCTCCTCTAAACTCCTCTTGTAGGCCGCCTGACATGCACACGCGCTCTCAGTTACAAACATGCTTTACGTTAGCATCTCCGGGGATTAGCTAGCGCGTGGTAAACAACGATCTATGTTCCTTTAGTGACAGTGGGGGGCGAGGAACCTCAAACAACCTCTTTGGCTTTTGCGCTTCCTGCTGCCACAGTCTCTTCAGCCCATGGGTTTGTGGAGTCTCCAAGTGAAGATTTAGGTCTGCTCCTGGTTGGATGTGCTGCCTGACAGTTTGGTAGCATTATGAGTCTCAGCTGTCTATAGATCCAAGACGTCTGGGAAAATGGAAAAGTTATGGTTGTGACAGATTTTGTTAGCTAACTGAAGTAATTATTTTGATTTTGATTGAAGACGGTTAGCAATTTTGTGCCAAACTTTCAGTCAAGGTAGTCCATAGGTGTATGTGAGGTGTCTAGTATTTAAAGTTTTTTAGTTTTTTTTCTGATATGTTATAAAATATAAGTTTCCTCATCAAAACATTCCTGGAGTTGTGTTTTGTTTCTTTTACATTTAACACACAAATGGTACATATTTAGCGAGTTCTTCAGTCAAACAGGAAACACTATGTTCCACCTTGTGATGTGAAGTGCTCCAGTGTGTTTTTAAACTCCATACACTTCACTAGGGGTGTGCAAAAATATTGAAATATCGATATCGTATTGTTCAATGTGATGATACAGTATCGATATCATGGGCTGCTGTATCGATATCTCACCAAGAGTATTTTTTGGTATATTTTACTAAATTATTTTGTTACAGCGCTGCAATTTTGTTGCTTGTTCAGAGGAAGGAAACTCTTTTATGCGACACATTTGACATTTTTCATTGTTTTTGTGATTAAAATGGGTGTGTTTCATATTCACTTTGCACAAAAAGACTTTTAGTTTCACAGCCATCATTTAGTCTTTTTTTTTTTATCGTATCGAATTGTTTTGAAATGTATCGTATTAAATCAAAAGCTCACTGTATCGAGATATTTATCGTATTGTGACCTATGTATTGAGGTATGTATCGTATTGCCAACTTCTTAATGATACCCAGCCCTAACCACTAAAATCATTTAGATAATTTCAGCCCTGAATTGCCTATCTCTACTGAACAAAAAGTAAAAGTAGCTGTTAACTTGAAAACTACCGCTTCATGACATCACAAGGTGGAACAGGGCATTTTGAGCTTTGTGGATGTAGAGAAAATGGGTTGTTTGAATGAAACAAAACACAGCTCCAGGTATGTTTTTGATGAGGTCACATGACTTTACATGGCTTAAAGCTCACAAAATTAAATTTTGCACAATGTAGGACCTTTTAATATTTACAATTCTGATTTATTCTGATATATTGTCAATTAAATGTATATTTTGTTTTGACTAGAATTGACATATCTTCACAATTCACTATTCAATTTTACATTACCGTTCCATTCAATTCACAATAACAAACATTCATTAGCTGATTTAAGCTAATTTTCAGATAAACTTTTCATAATTTCTGAATTGTTACATTTTGTCAACTCATTTTAAATTCTTAGCAACATTTCAGGTCCTCTTTTCCAATATGAAATTTGTTCTTGCCTGTGCTCCATAAATGTAAGATAATATATGTATAAGAAACCTCCCAGTGTGTATTCATAATTCAGCATTCTTATTAAAATAATTTCCCATCAGTTCATATTTAAAAGCTGTATGGTTAAGCAGATAACCATGTAAGCTGTCATGTGGTTTTCCCATCTACAATATGAAGTAAGCAAGCTCTATTTCTTTTTTTATATTCCTAGCAAAAGACTAACTTCTTTCAAACTGCGCTGAATATCTATTATTTATAACAAGTCTACCGCTGCAGTCTTATTGCGAAGGGCCTCTGGGACACCGCACATCTCCTGCTTTTACCGTCCTTACACAGCCTTTAAATATGCCATCTCGATTATTGAGTCCCTATGAGGCAAAATAAAACATGATTAACTTGTTTGAATTATTTAAAGTGAAAGCTAACAAAATGGAATTCTTGACCTATTTGTCTAGACACATGTTTTCAAAATCTTGTAGGTGTAGCAGAGGTATCAGAACCTGCTCCACAGTTTTTCAATGAACTGTTTTTGATGTTTTTACAGAAAGCAGTTTGGATGAGAAGAGGATGCCATTGCAGAACTTGACCAAACCTCAACGCTATGAGACCACCGTACCTCTTCTTCTGAAAGGAAAGGAGCGGAGACCTCTGAGCCAGCTTAACAACAGGGTAAATAAATATTTACTGAAGCACACACAGTTAAGAGTGTAATGCAAAATTATGGAGATAGAAAACAGATTCGCACATCAGTAAAATCACTGATAACATGATGTAAGTGCTTCAATACTTGTGTTTAGCATTTCAGTTCAGCTTATGCTAACGTCATTTCATTTGAATGGGTTCCATGTACAGCAGCACTCCAGCTAGTTACGTCACTAAAACTATTGTGGTCACCACTTGAGGTACGAATGGATAATAACATAACATATTTATACTTTACCTGAGGAGACTTCTGTGTTTTCAAAGACAAGCATTTCATTTAAAGCTGAGACTATTGTTCATTTTTCTTGACATATGAAGTAAAGTTATAAAAAATAGTATAATAATACAATATAGAATAGTATAATATATACAAACTAAAAGACAAAAAAAACTATCTTTACTTTAATTCTTTAAAATATTTTACTTTCTGCTAACTTTATAAACACAGAACCGGTGCAGTACTCTGATATGTAAAGTGCTTATGCTGCTAATTCCCCATATAATGATAAATGGATACCTGCAATCGTTAGTCAACCGCAACTAGCTGTAGTGTGATGAAGGCTCATAGTATACTGGGGATAGAAATACAGGTGGCCATATATTCCTTTCCACAAAAACATAATTGAAAGTTTGTCACTTTTTAAATAAACTTTTTTTTTATTATTATTTTTTTTTTACAGAATGCTATAGGCTTTCTGTAGTGCATGAAAATACTCACAAAAACATGCATTTTTGTTCAATAGGCCTACTTAAAACCTAAATTAGTTTGACCAAACTCTATCGGCAAAGGAGAAATTTAAATTTGTCAACTGAACAAAAGTTTGATTTTGTCTAACCTTGTTTCTCTTCTCTGAAATTAACACTAATTTGAGTGTAGTTAGCTCCTCCCTACAGGCAGATATAAGGCAATGTCCATCAGCATTCTGACCAGAAGTGAAGAAGTAGCTTGGATGAGCTGTGAAACGTATTCGACCAAAATAAACTTTTGTCTAGTTGCAAATTTAAATTTCTCTTTTGCCATAGATTCTACCTGAACGACTGAGGAATTTTACCCCCACCAAACTCTATCTAACATTTTATTGTGTTGTCAGGTGGTCTTTGGTCTGTGCCCTTCACTTCTTCTCAGTTTTACGACAGATTGTGCAGTATCCCCTCCCCTGTGTAGTCCAACCAATACAAACAATAACCTTGTATCCATAAACTTTTTGGCACCAGCACCAAACTTACCCATGACTCAGCGTACCAGCCCACTTCCAAGAGCCCTGCCCACTGCACATGTGAGCTTTCTGCTTGATGTAACCACAGCGTACACTTCCCTGCCTGGTTCCACTACAGAAGAAATCCCCTTTTCTTTTACACACTCCCTGTAGTGGCTTCTATGGCGTTCACCGCTTTGTATGTAACCGCCTTTGTTTATTGAATACAAGTTAGGCCCGTGGGCGCTACATGCTGTGAACAATTTGTGAACCTCGTCAGCTTTTCATCAGTCACAGCAAACCTACAGCAGTAAGAAACAGCCCAGTGACAGTGTACCATTTTTGGCATTGAACAAAAGAAGTATTTCTAATGGAATATAAAAAAAAATTTGATATTTGAGGAACGGCAACAGCACACCCAAAAATGATGGGTGGGTAACATAATATTAATATGAAAACACCAGCAACATGAATCTGTTCTTTCAACACTATTTTACTAGTACATCTTCACTACAATATTGTTACATTTTTGAATTCATCATTTCAAAACAAGCGCTACAGAAAATGCTTAACAGTACCTTGATAATTTTATTTTTTTTGCTTGGCACATCCAGTACAATATCTCATTGTATAATCCTTACAGAGGTCAGATTTTTCAGAGACTCACTTGACTCATTGGTCATCCATCATTTTGAATAAAATTATTTCTCTCACCTCAGACGAGGTTTTTCAGATTTTAGTACTTCTCTCATTGATTCTACAGAAATCTGTTAGGTTTCTCAGTCCTCTGTGATTTTTTCTCCTTTCTTTTTTCCTTGCAAGCAGTCATATTTGATGGACTACCGTGTGTGTCCTTGATTGTCTAAGCCAACTGTCAATCACGCCCATCAGAACTCTGGGAGATTAGTGGCCAAACTCACATCTTTGAGAAGTGTTGTCAAAGTGTGTAATTTGAATTCTAGGTAACTATTTTTGCAGTGGGTTATCAAAAGAAGAGCAACATAACACAACTGCAGAAAAAATGTGTGAACTTGGACATCTTCCTCCACTGTAGCATCAAGTTTTCCTTTAGCGGGAAGTGCACTGATGTATGAGAACTCCCAAAGCAATCAACCATTTTTCCTGGTGTGGAGAACTCACCATCTGTAAGTTTAGTTTTTTCCCACTATTCTGTTTTTGTGATAAAAAAACAAGGTCAGTGATGTTAATTACAGCCACCTCACTCTGCCAACTACAGAAATGTGTCACAATTGTATGCTTAGCAGAAATCTATCTTATTTAGTCATGCTGTGTACATCAGATACAAGACTTAAATGTACTATATTACACAAAATGGATTCTTCAGAGCTTTAAGCCATGTTAGAATGTTGTTACCGCATCAAAAACATGCAGTTGTGTTTTGTTTCACACATGTTTGAGTAATCCTGCATTGTCAGGCTCTCTACATCTCCAAAGCTCAAAATGCTCTGTTCCAGTATTTTTCAATTTAACAGCCTTTTACCTATTGTTTAGTTTAGGTCTGAAATCATCTACATGAGTCTAGTGGTGTATGGATTTTAAAACCACAGTGGAGCACTTCTTGTATTACCACATGACATCACAAGTTGGAACAGTCTGAGAATTCAGTCTAAGTATGCATCTGTGTGGTTATATGTAAAACATGTGTGAATGAAACAAAACACAGCTCTGGGTATGTATGGATCAGAAAATTGTGCAATATGGGCCCTTTAACTGGCTGGTAATGCTGACTTTTTTCTTGTCGGTTGGCCAGATTTGACATAAGGCTATCTGAAAAGTGGCCTCCCTAAATTAAATTGACTGCGGGAGCACTTTTGATTGGCTTATCGGGCAGGGCACTGTGCAGTAAGGGTTAAAGTGGGCTGGATAACAGATTTCTCCAAATAGAAGTTTATCTAGCAGTTGTAAAGTGCGTCCAAGTTATTACTTCCACACTGTGACCTCCGATAGGGTCCATTCAATAAAGTCCGGTCTGGCCTGCAGACCAGAGGTGTCACAGAGGAGGGATGGTGCACCGCTGCTGAATATAAATCATTACAACATAAATCTATTTCAGTGAGCGTGGCTGACATTTTGTTCTTTCTATTACTTTTAGCCAGACAAGATAGAAGAAGTCCAATCCTTATTTCTCATATACTGTATAAAGTGGGGTTTTCTGAATGCGCTGATGGGCCAAGGGCAAAGGAATCAAATCAAGCCAATCTCTCTCCATCCATGCTCTTGCTGAACCGATAGCACGATGTATAGAAAACACACAAATAGATCATTTGACTTTTAATAACAAGAAAATCCACTGAGATTGCAAATGTACTTTAATTATAGATTAACATTAATTTTAGATAGCACTTTTTGTCACTTTTTATATATTTTATAACTGCATTTTGGTGGACAGTTAACCAGGTATAATTTGTTTGCCTGTGATCTAGATAACACACTTACAATACCTTATGGACACAGAGAGTCTGAATCTCCTAGAGTTTAGAAAGGCGTGATTGACAGGTGAATTAGCCAATCAGGTCAGTTCGCGTCAAAATTAATATGACTTCATGGGAGAAAAAAAAAAGAAAAGATGACACCTGGGACTGAAAAACATTTCTGCATCTTAATTTTGTTTAAAATGAAATGTGACCATTGAGCTTCTCTGTTTCACATGCGTTCATGAAATAATCAACAGTAATCACAGCTATGTTTGAGCCTTTCTCAAGTTTTGACCGAGAGAGTGGTGACCAGACTGATCCCTCTGTATAAAAGATACTCATTTCAGACTTGCCAACCAAACTATTTGTAGCACATGCCTTCACTATTTTCTTTGCATCTGTCTGTGTGTATTTTCACTGTAATGTTTTAATCAGCCAAACAAAATCCAGACATTTCACATTTCATTTGATTCAAAATTGTTTTCCTTTTGAATTTTGAGGTTGCATTTACAGTTTTGATATTGAAAAGCAAACTGGATATACAACATTTTCCACAGACTGAACCAACTTTCAATTCTGTAAGATTAATGCTGTTTGGAATGATGAGATACAAAAATTTTTTCAGCTCAAAAATATTTCCAAAACACCATTTCAAAACCCATTCAGAGCTGTAGCCAGACCAACCCTGTGAAGACCGGGCAGCAGTAGGAAGCGGCCTTTCTATGCCTCTTCCGTGCACACTATTGTACCTTACCACATCCTGCTCTGTTTGTCTGAAGGTGAAACTTCACACAAACGCTGCCCCATAGTCCGGAGTTCTCAGAACCGCTCCTAGATCAAAAATCTCATGCCTCTTTTTTTCATTTCTGTGTGTTTCAGGGCTATCCTTCATCGCTGCAGCTGTTGGTGGAGGTGGAAGGGGAACAGCTGATTCTGTCGCTGGTTAAGAATGAGTGAGTCTTCCTGCTTTATGAATCACTGCACACAACTCATAGATCAAGCAGATTACACTGACTAAAATTAATATCTTGACTTGCAGATGGCTTTGTTTGTGGTTGAAATATAGAGCTTGAGATCAAATTCTGAAATGTTACAAACTTTGCAGTCCAAATCTCCATTGTAATACTTAAAGAGCTGTGGAACAACCCAAATAAGATGCTAGGTTACTACTGATAAATACATCATACTAGTCTCAAAATACTGTTGAGTGAACCCAGGTTTAGTAATTCAGCACCTTAAAATCTGTATTGGTTTTCACATTAGGCTAACTTATGACAAAATCTCCATCTCTATTTGACAAAAATTGAATAACTATAAAATAAACCACAAAAGTACAAAAATATGACTTTATATTTTTTGCAGTATCTTATACTTGACAATGGGGCAACAGTAGCTCAGTTGGTAGAGGGCTTGTCCTCTGCAGGTTATGGGTTCGAATCCTGCTCTCGATACACATCATTGGTGAAGCGGTTAGAACCACTTACTCACAGGTTGGCAGTGCGATTCCAGCTCCCACAGATGAATACTTTTGATCTGTGGGCAAGACACTTAACCCACCTTCCCCCCAGTGTTTGTGTACACTAGTGTATGACTAGTGTATGAATGTGAATGTGAAATTAAATCACCATTTCATTTTGTATACCTGTCAAAACTGCAAATTTAATATGTTGCAGATCTGTTGCCCACCTCTACCAACTATTAATATGTGTATTGATAATCATACCACATAAACAAATGGACCTGTGTTCTTAAATTATGCTTGAGTTGAGAGCATAGCAGAAGCTGTATGTGTCTAGACTGTGATGAAGTGCTTTTGTTATTGGGCTCTTTGTAGTGAAGGAGACATGAAAGCTGTTAAAAAAAAAAAGAGGTTGAAAGATACAGCGGAAGGACATGGTTATCCGTGTGGTAGTGTTGTGTTCTCTGCTCTCATCACTCCCCCTCTAGCTTGCACGCTGAACTGTGAAACGAGGCCCAGAGATCACGGGGAGTTTATAAATATGCAGATAGATAGGACTGGAGAGGGAGGAGGAAGTAGTTTAACTTGTATGACATTTGGAGATATACAATTGTGTGAGAGGAGAGTTGCAATGAAGTCCTGAGTCTGTCTCATTTGACCTTTAGCAAGAGTATTCATAGACTGTATTAAAAACGGACATTGGGTTAGGTGTGGAACCATGGATAAATCTGTCTTTATCTGCTGCAATAATAATGCCAAGAAAAATATGGAGGGGTTTCATTCACCCATAGACTCTTGAATCCACAAGAAATACTGAAATATATAATTGAAAATAATTGCTCAGAGATTCTCCTTATGGACATGCACAATTAAACCAAATTAGACAGACCACTGTGCAATTACCCTTTTATCTGCTAAGTGACTAAGAATGGACTTAATTTATATTAGTGAAATGCACACACAGCGTTTTTATCACCATTTAAAGGTCAGGAGGTGCAAGGCTGCAAGTGTAATTACAATCAAACTGAAACAGAAATTTGAACATGGCAAAGGCTGAAATTACAGTATAGTATAATTGCGTTGATGAGACTGTCTTGATGGGATTCTATTACCGTATTTTCCGGGTGATTAGGCGCTCCGGGTTATAAGACGCACTGTCGTTTTCCCAAACTTTTTTCACATATAAACCGCACTGGACTATAAGGCGCGTTAAATGAAACACAACAGTTAGGTAAATCAGTCAAACTTTATTTAACGCGTTTACTCGTTACGTTAACTCTCAACTTTGTTCATTTGTAACACGTAAAAAACAAAAATCTGTCTGAGACCGATAAATTGTCAGCGTATTTACAATAACTCATAATTGTTCGGTTATAACTAAAAATAACACATTAGGGCGTTTTAACACGCTAGTTCGATTATTTGGTCCGCACCAGGCAATAAAATTGTTATTATGTAGCAAATACACTCCAGTGTGGTCCACTTTCACACCGACAAACGAACCAAAACTGGTTCGATTGACGTGTCTCTGTTTCCCGGGAAAACAGCGATACTCCAGTTACCAACACCGATGTTCCCTGTTAATACCACGGGCCGTCCTCATCTCAAATTATCACCATGAACTTATTAAACAGCAACATGTAGAACTTTGTACAAACTCACCGCATCAGCCCAGAGTTCGGGTAACAGCAGCAGCCAACAGCGCTCACAGTAGCGCGCAGCTCCTCAGGACGGCGCTGGGGTCTGGTCCTTGGTCTTCTGTCGTCCTACAAGCGCGTTGGTCAGATGGTCCGGAGGCTCCATCCTCCATGTGCTGGTTCCAAACGGTGGCGAGCAAGACCAGTGCTTGATGGACTGAGTCCGAGCGGGTACGTTCCGTCGTCTGCGCGCTGTTTCCGTGCGGGAAAAGCAAGAATGCGCTGTGGACTACAGGTCCGGACGGGCTGCTCTGGTCCTCCGCGCTCAAGAACCGTGGCTCAGCTCCTCTGAGCCCGGCCTGAACCGGAGCTGCCCCCGCTGGTTCAGGACTATGGTTTGGATCTAGTCCGACTGTATTTCTCACACTAGGCTAAAAGCAGGGACTTTTTGAAGTTGTGTCAATTGAATAGGCTATTGACATAAAATTATTTGGTTAATTAAAGCCTAAAATAACAAATGCTGGTTGGTACATGATCACGGGGAACACCGGGACCTCTCTGTGTGTGCAGGTCCTGAACAGACGTACACACCCCCAATTTTGACTCACTCTGGAGCCACATGTTCGCACACTGGTTCTTGCTCTGATCTTCGTGTTTTACATTCTCTGTATTGGCCATTGTTGGTAAAATAATTCGAAAATGAATCGCGGCTGCGTCTGGACAACAATCTGTTACTGCGCTGGAGTCGCAGATCAATAGGGACGGAGATATGTGGAAAAAGCCATCCGGTCTCTTAAGGTAAACTTCTCGCAGCCAGTCACTCATCTTTTCCTCGTCCACAGGAAAAATGAGAAATCACAGTACGTATAACTCCGCGATGCTCCTGACTACGGTAGCCGTAATGCTGCAAGTGGTGCGGCTTTGTCGTTTACTGAGGTTGTACTGGAACACTCGCGTAAATTCATATAAAAGGCGCTCCGGATTATAAGGCACGCGGTCGTTTTTGGAGGCTTAAGACCGCGCCTAATCACCCGGAAAATACGGTATGTATTCATTGCTAATGTCCCTGATAGGTTTGTTAAGCAATGAAAATCGAAGACTAATCGATACAAAAACTGGTACTGAAACTAGCTACTCATTTGAGCAGGATTCAATACTAAAAAAGTCACGTTCTCAGGACAGAAATGAACCTTCGAAGAACAGCTTTGGAATGATCTTGAACTGTATCAGAACAAGTATAAGACCACACAAACTAGTATAAGCCCACGGACAACTATGGAACGTACCTGGACGACTGAGAGATTACTATAACGCCTGGTAAATGAAAGTACTGTGATTTAAGTAGATCTGTTACAATAATTACTCAATCAGTTACTTATCGTTCAATACATGACAGATGAAAGAATCATTTTGAGGGGTCAGTATTTATCATGGGACTTTTTTTGTGTATTACAATTGAGCTGTTGAAGGTTGAAATGAGACGTTGGATGACTCAAGACACAAACTTATTACTTCAAGATGCATTGTATAACATTTCTGGTGGAGGGTTTGTCATATGCTTTTCTTCATAGAGATGTTATTGCTTTGTCTGGAATGTTTCACAGTATGGCATTAATCTTTACAGAGGCATCCCCGCTCACAGTCAGAATACCTGTTTTTGTAGATATTTATGAGCTATAAAACCACCTGTAATTGAATAAATGTAAAGTAGACCTGTTTAATGTCACACTGTGGAACATTCCAGGCAGAGCAATGACATATCCATAAAAACAGGCAGTTGACGGACCCCCAACTGAAAAGCTACACAGTGCACCTTTAAGTGTTGGTTTATTTATTCAAGCTCATATTTTTTGACAATATCATACATTTAGAAATTTTTTAGAGGATCATTTTGCTTTGTGGTTTGATTTCAATATTATTGTTTATCGTCTGTTTACTACCAGCAATATATCACACTTTACATTTTGTTACATTTTGAAGTGTTTGAGTGTTTTAATCATCTTTGTGGTAAAATATTTATGCTGCAGCCCATATCCAATTGCAAATATCAACAACTTTGTAATTTCCCAAATGTGCTCTCCCCCATATGATCCAAGTAAACCCTGCTGCGTGTTCATGAAAAAATAGGTTTTGTGTCTAGTTTTTATGAAGTTATTACTATAATTATTGGCATGTCAGTTCAGAATTATTGTCAGAATAATCAGTCTTAAAGAACAAGCCAGATACCAGAGTCACTATAATCTAGGTGTGTATCACATTTAGTTAAACCACCTTTCTTTTATGAAGCTTATGGAATCAGCCAAGGTCACTGAAAACATTGTCATGATTTATGTATAAAATGAGGTGGTGTTCAGTGATGCAAATGAACCATTAAAAGTAAAAGCATTTTTTTAAACATATTATTTTTTTCCATTTCCACTTTAATAATTAATAAAAATCAAGTGACTGCAACTGTGGCTGGCATGTGAATAAATTTTTTACATAATAAACATGAATAACTACCACAGACATTTAAGTTTTTTAATAAAAATTTGTTTTATTTTTTCATAATGCAAAGGGTGAAGGATAATGTTTGGAGGTGCTTTAGCGCTGGTAATACCTGGGCGCCCTCCTCTGCTCCTCCACTACATCCACTCCTTTTGGGGGGGTGGATGACTCTGCTCTTTCACCTTCACAGTGAAACTTAAGGAAACACAGCTTCTCTCATGCTGAGAAGAGTTCAGAAAACAGCTTTTGCACCTTCCTGGACAGCTTCTCATTGTCTTTGTGTGTTGCATCTTCATCAACTCCAATACCAGTCGTTCAAGAGTCTCTGCAGGCCTCTGGATCTGACCTGTCTGTGTTTCTCATCTCAGCCATTTTATTGTCCTGTGCTTTAAAATGTTCCTTCATCTTTTCAAGGACTTTACTGGTGCTGGATAGCTCTTGTTTGAGCTGGACACTTTCTCTCACCAAACTGTTATACAGATATCGGATCTCCTCGTCTGCGTTAATGTGGGTTTACAGCTCTTTGTCTTTCGTCTGGACAGAAGCTTTGAGTTTTTGCATCTCCAAATCATCTGTCTTATTCCTGACCTTTTTGGAGATTGCATGTTCTTGCTTCAGTTGCACATTTTCCTGTACTTTCAAGTTGTACAGGTACCGGACCTCCTTATGTGCATTAATCTGGTCTGGCCACTGCTTGTCTTTCTTTTGGAGAGAATCATTGAGTTTTTTTCAACTCTGAGTCTTTTTCTTGGTTGATTCTCTCCTGAGACCTAAGCTTGAGGTCCAAAGAATTGCTTATTTGTTTTCTTATCTACATTCGTCTGTGTTGAAAATATGTGTGCTTCATGTATCTACAGTATGTGTAAATATTGCTAATACATTTTACTAAGCTTTTCTATTTATTTTTGTTTGTAATTTGTCAGTTGCTCATGATATCATTAAATTAACTACATTTTAGTGGCTGACATTGCATTTTCACATCAATGGTGAAGAATGCCAAAGGGTTGTATGTATGGGTTTAGTATTTACATATTTTCACATGTACATATATTTAGTATTTAGGGGGAAGTTACCCTCTATACTCAATACGGGACACTTTCTTCAGTCTTGGGATACTTACTATTTAATTTCACACACAGCACAGGTAGACACTGCCTGGTTCCCTCCAGTTGAGAGAATGCAGCTCCACTACCCAGGCCCAGTGACTGATGGCATTGCTGATTCAGGTCTTGTTCCAGACAGTGTTTCTTATTTGGTGGGAGTGGAGATGTAATATTTTATACTGCTGCTTTGGGATACAGCTATTGACAATGGCGTGATGGATCTGACCCACTACGAGATGGAGTGCCAGTACCAGTAACACTAGAACAAACATGCATCGATTTGGTGTAGGATGTGGCTTCTATGGTTGGAGTTGCAAGTTAGTTATATCTAGGGCTGAGAATCACAGGGTTCCTTACGATCCAATACAATACAAGGCTCACAATACAATATTATCACAAATATGGCAATACATGTGATAATGCATGATACTCTGTATTGTACTGTGTATTGCATAAACTATTTTCCTTCAACTAAATAAGCAACAAAGTAGTAGTTCAGTTGCAAAAGAAAATTGCTAAAAGATGCAAAAAACTCTCTAAATCTCTATATCAATACAGCAGCCTGTAATAAAGATACTGTATCACCAAATTTAGTATATCAATATATCGATATATTTCCACATCTTGGTTATATCTCTACCTTCTTGCTTATGTAGAAATGTGGAGTATGAATGACTGATTAGCACCCATACTTTTTTCAGTGGCAATTATGGCTATAAATTGTGACTTGTCTTTGTCCTTTTAAAAAGCACTATAAAAGTTATTAAAGATTATTTCTTAATATGAAGAATATTTTCGGTAATATATGCTGAAGTTACTGTATATTCTTTTTTATAGTGGAAGAAAGTGGCAGTGGTAAGGTACTATTATAGCCACAGACGTCCTGGGGCGACCTTAATGGAAACAAGGCTGCCAATCTTTGCCATCAGCCCCTCCGACCTCCACCCACTCACACACCGCATTCATACTATCCAAGGTGGATGCCTAAGGACACCACAATAGTTTTCATTAGAACTACTGCATGCCCCACTGTGGCACCTGGTATTCCCAGCGATTTCCCATTCAAGCACTAACCAGGCCCAGTCCTGCTTAGCTTTTGAAATCAGACGAGATTTGTTCATTGATTGCATTGCAACTGGTGGATTCTCACAAGTGTATACCAGATGGGGGGTAAGTGTTTTGAACTTTAGAGAGGGGTTTATTACAGCTCTAGATCCAGATCTTATTTTTGATTTTTTGAAGAAATAAAATAGCTTACCGTAATACAGACCCTTTAAAAATCCACTTCCATTGATTAACCTCTCTCCCTTGTCAAGTTTCTACTGTTGACCTGAGATGACCGTGAGCTGTGGTCCATCCGTCTGTACAGTCTGAAACCTGGTCACACACTGCCAGCTCCATCCGCTCTGTCCTCTGTCAGCACAGATGTGTCCTCTGATACAGCCCCAGACCCACTAAACAGGTGCTCCGTGACCCCCAGTGTGGACCGCCTTTGTTTGGTGCACGACCCATTCATCACAAGGATGGGGAAGTGCGTAAGAAGGAAATTTATTAGGAGACTTAAATCAAATGCCAATTCTAAGCTGCAATAAATCCCCAAGACCTTATTTAATTCAATAATATGACAGACGTTCTTATCCCATTGGGAGCACAGAATCTGGTACTTCAGAAGCACATAGTTAATAGCTTATTTTACTTTTTAGTACAAACACAAAGAATCTTCTGCTTACACAGTTAGTAGCAAAGGGTTTTAAAAAAAGTATTCATCTGGATTTGATGTGAACACATTTCACCTATCATGCAACTGGCTTTCTCAATTCTTCCTCTTGAGGCAAAACATCTTAAAATCATAACATGGTCCAGATACCTTGTTTGCACTCTCCTGTGAGACTGAGGGATTTCCATGTATTGCACAATGACATAACTCCTAATGATCGACTTCAGCTTTTTAATGTTTGAAAATTATTTTTTACATTTGGATGACTGTTAAGTCTAAGCAAAAAATAGCATCTTAGCATTTCCAGGTCTGGATAAAATCAAGGTTGTCCACATAAATGCTATGTCTAGTATAGGGCTGCACAATATTGCAATCAAATCAAATGTATTAGTTTTATATTTTTTTACCTTTAGAGTTTGTCTTTTTAAACATGTATTGCAAATCTATTTGCATTAGCAATTTTTCCCCCCTAAAATTGTGCAGCCCTAGTCTAGTCCTGAGCATTGACTGTATAAAGAAGTGGACGTCACCCATAGTGTTTGGCTCCAGTCAATTAAAGCTCATTGAGACTAGCAGTTACAGGAGCAAATTTGGAGGAATAGGGATTTATTTGAGGAATAGGGATTTATTTATTGACAAAATAGCAAAATGAAAACACTAGGATCAGGTAAAGCGGGTTAATATGGAGTTTATGGAGCTGGAAGCACACCCATGATCACACAGGTTAGCTGCAGTATGTCCATTTATACGGTCTATGGTACTGACATAACATTTTCCTAGAGATTGTGAAAAGAAATTAAGTTCAATACATTAACTGATTGTGTTCCCAAATAGATTTTTGTAGAAGAGCATACCTTTTTATTTGATGAAGTTATTCAATTTGTCTAGACAGACTAAATGGAACCGGTAACAGACTTCTTCCACTCATTGCTGTCAACTCTTCACACAAATGGCATTAATCCACCTCTTTATTCTATTTAATGGCCAATTGTCGACAAAATGTTAGTGCAGTTGATGCTTTGTTTTGGCAGCTATACATTCACTATAGTTCCTGATTGCACTGAGACTTTCTGCTTCTCTTGGCACCACTTCAGAGCCCACCTGTTCCAAAGCCTGTGCGAAATGATTGCACTCTTCACTGGGATAAACAAGCCACCAGATCTAATTAATAAACTGTTGCTAGCACCTTGGCTGTGTCCCACTAAAAATTAGGCCTTAAGTGTACAGGCATAGAATGGAGGAGAAGAGTAAGTGGACCTTCGGTAGTCGTTATGAAGAAAGTAGCCTTGAATGTTTTCTTACATTTACTTCCAATACGCCATGGCAGCGTGGTGAAAAAGTTGTAAGCCAAGAAGTGTACAACCCTTTTTTCCATCTTTTTAATTCTTTTCTCAAGGCAGCATCTCAAGCTCCACATATTTCAGCCTCAAGATGATCAGAAACCAGGAGCTCCTTTGAAATGAGTCTTTTTTCACTCAAAGAAAATTCAATGAATAAAAAAATGTATTGCTGTAAAAAAATCGTAATCATAGTCATATTTTGATTATCTGGAAGACAGAGACCATAAAACATATGAAAAGAAAATTTTATAGCACAGGCAGTGGCATTTTTAGATCAACATCCCTATATGAAACTAGAGATTTTTTTTTTCCATGATACCAATGCTGATACCAATGTAGTTGGTTTAGAATCCAGAAAAACTGATGACTTGTAAGCTCTGCCGATATTTTTGGCCCGATGACTAGGACAAATTTTTTATATTTTCAGTATGTCTCTAAGTGGAACCTTTTGATTCTTCATCAGATCCTCATATCAAGCTATTTCAAGGAACTCATACTCATGAAGTGGAACCCTGTGTGGATTAAAATTAAATTAAAAGGACAATATTACTAATATTATTACTGGCGTCTGGGTCCAGGGCATTTATTGCATTTCAAGCTCTCTTATTATTACATAGTCTGTTTGTTATTTTGACACTCTTTCCGGACACAGTTTTCTATGCATATTTGCTTATTGGGAGATGTCATATCTTAACGAAAACCCCCCATACCATAATTTAAGCTATATGTTACCTTAAAATAATGTCTACTACCACAATATAATAAAAAAACACTAAGTTCAATGTTAAATTAGTAGTACTTTCTTTTATATTACCATGTGTTCTCATATCTGTGTAATCCCTCAGTCGTCCAGGCATGTTCCATAGTGGTCTTTGGGCGTATACTAGTCAGTGTGGTCTTATACTTGTTCTGATACAGCTCAAGATCAAGATAAAGCTATTCAGGAAATGTTCATTTCTGTCCTGTGAATGTGCCATCTTTAGTATCAAAACCTGTTCAAATTAGTATGTACTTTCAATACCAGTTTCAGTATGTATTAGTACCTGTCTTCCAATACTTTTGACAACTTCAGTGGCTTCACAACCTTAACACCAACTGCAGCTGAAAAATCTTGACCAGAGATTTGTGTGTGTAAACATCTGCACAGGCTAGCAAGTTTGATCCAGTTTATTTCTTACAACTGTTTCAAGATGTTTTCCATTCGTCATTTGAGTTCCCCTATCCTCTCTCCTATAGAGCTCAGGGACTGCCATGTCACGTACAATATTTGTAGCAGTGCTGTGAGCTGTGCAGTGCCTCAGACCTACGCCAGCACCTCCCGCTCTGATGTATAGCACTGATCAATGGCTCTGCTGCAGGTTCACATGATTAATGACTGCTCTATGGGACATTCCACATTAGTCTTAATTAAAGACTTCAATGGGATTGTCTGGGGGAGCGAATGAGAGCCCAGAAAATTTGAGATGTCTACTTTGGCCCAGTTTGGGATGTGGAGAGGAGTTTGGAATTATTATTTCCTGAACCTAGACTTAGATTTAGACAAACTTTATTGATACACAAGGGAAATTATTTGGACACAGTAGCTCACACGTCACAATATTTTATAATAACAAAAATATAAATGGTAATAATAAATAAATGACAGATTGGGTGAAACAGATATTTAAGCACAAATGGTATAATCAAACAACAGTAACCTTCCAAATCACAGTAGAAATGAGCAACCCATCTTCATTGAGCAACCCACCTATGAAACCATATGAAACTATATTCAAGGCTATCTCATTTTTAAAAATGCATGACCAACAACATGTCATTGAACTGCCTAGTCAATTAGACGAAACCTGGTCAAACAGCCTGAATTGTTGGCAACAATAACACATTTAAACAAACACTCATAGTCTTGGCTATGGCTAGAGGCCTATCCCATATTGTTGTTCAAAAAGTTTAACATGTCCACATGTACCGGGTGATGACGGGTGGGCAGTCTATTGACAATTAATCCAGCTCACTTCAATGGCACTGGTGTCGCAGGCATACTCAAGTAAGCACTTGTTAACTTTGCCAGGCGGGGGTATTTCTGGAACTTTTACTAATTCTCTGCATTGCTAATGTTGTGTGGTAAGTTTTCTTCTTCTGTTATTTTGGTGCAGCCTCTACAGTACTAGACTAGGCAGTCTACCATGCCTATAGGGAGTTTTACAGTCTCTTCGCAGCAGCTTTTGCGTTACATGAAATACTGGTTAGGAAACATTCTTATTTGAAATTACTGTTCAATATTCCAATGTATAACGATTGACAGGACATAGGGTCATTTATGACATAAGGGTGAGTTGTTGTACAGTTGTATGGAGTATGGTATAACAGTTGTAGGTTTGTGTTTTTTATAATTTTTTCTGTGTTGCATACCATTGCATACCATGTATAATTTTAAAAAGATATCCAGAATTAACATGTAAAAATATGATGTATTTGGAGGCCTGTCGTGATAATAAATTATGAAGCTTGATATATTGCTCCAGAGAGATATTTCGATAAACAATAATATTGGAACTACTTTATCCAAGTGACTTAATAACAATAATGCAAGGTAATCTATAAGACCGTCTCAAAAGGCCTGAACTGAAACAAATAAATACCAGAATGAACCAATAATTAGCCACAGAAGGCACTTATTCAACCTTTCACAGCTCAGCTCTTATTGTATTACAACAGAAATACCCCAAATCCCCCCATTTTTGTAAAGACATTGAACACACAATAAATATTTAGCCACAAAATATAATGTTTCAGCTTTCATATATAGAAAAATAAGTCAATACAGTAATTATCATGACAGGCATACGTATTTGAAGATTGTTATGGATAATATTTGCAGTTTTTTTAACCTTTGTATAACTGTTTCATCTATTTCCAAGTCCCCACCAAACATTCTTGGATTATATTATGAAATCAGTAGACAGCATTTTTATGACTTTTTGGTTCTTATATGTAAATAAAAACTAATATGCATTCACTAAAACAATGGTAGTGTTCAAAGTAGCATTATAAAAGTAAGTTGTGTAACTATCTCTTTGATATGTGTGGTTAATTACTTGCTAATCTAGTGCATCTCATTGTAACAGCAGCCATGGTTGAAAAAATCTCAAGTGTCCTTCAGTATTTATTTATCAATTTTTTTTTGTAATGAAAGTCCCAGTGCACAAACAGCTGTTGACACTGTTATTCATCCCAGTCTCATTCAGCTAATCTGTAGGAATAAATCTGTACCATCACCTCCAACACAAACTATGGCTAATTAGCCGCTCAGATTAGCTCTCAGCTGTAGACCATGTGCTTCCCAATGAGAACATTTCCTTTCATTCTTCTGTGACAGGAAAGAAAAGGAGGAAAGAGCCTTTTGAAACGCACGGCCACATCCAAACAGAATCATTATGTTTTGGACAAAATCCCCATAGCAACATCCTTCATTTGGTTTCTGTGGGAAAGATGGACTCAATTTCAATAACACAACTGACAATGGACACAGGATCCTTACAATACAGGATGGCACAAGCACAAAGGGGGTATAATACTGTTATGGTGGGATGTCTCATTTTGGGAATGTTTGAAAAGGATATCCATGCTAACAGGTTCAGACCTAAGGCAGGACAGCTGTGATTGCTGGTTGGTTCTAGATGACCTACTGTTTTTTTTTTTTTTTGGTTTGTCTGGCCTTTTAACAAAATGATTGCAGAATAACTTATAGGTTTGTTTGTTTTTTAAAAGCCCTGCACCTGTTTTTCCAGTGTATTTGCCAAGTACATATTATGTAAGCAGCTCTTGAGGTCAGACATGTCTGCTATGTGCTGTCTGCATCTAATTATAAAGTGTTAGCATGCTAGTTGTTGTTGCTGTGATGACACTTCTAATTCAGTTGTAAAATTAGTGCATATTTTGATAACTTTTTTCTTATGTTTGTCCTTGGTAAGCTAAAACTGGAATATGTCCTTTAGATAGTTATTAGTTTTTTTGCTTGCTCTTGTAATCAATATTTCAGCACTTCACAACCAATTCCAAATATGAGTGCAAAGATGCAGTATACACGCATGAGATGCACTGCCGGTTTCCCCTTTCCTGTGCTGGTTTGCGAGGGCTGATGTGCTTCTGCTGATGTTGCCGTGCTCTCTCTCATCGACATATCTCAGGGTTTCTCTGTGTGCCTCACCTTTACCTCGTCCCCTCTCTTGTCTCAGCGCCCACGCCTCTCCCCACACACGTCCTCGTGCTCGCTCAGTCCTGTTGTTCTGTCACTGCACAGCCCCAGACCTCGTCAGTGTCAAACCTCTGAGGAGCATTGAACCACAGCTCGGATTTGTGCCAACACATGTACCTGAGCCAAGGTGCCCAGTCTCATGCCAAGGTGTTTTGTTCAGCGAGCCACAATCTATTCACCTATTATTACAAGGTTAAATACAAGGCAGCAACAAACTAAAGGATTAGCTCCTCTCAGCTTCACAGTCTTTTGTTATACCTATTTGCATAGGTTTTAAAAATAGAGCAGGGCAATATGCTTTGGATGGCTCTTCCTTTTTTAATCCAGTCAGTTAATTGCTTTGCTAAGCTGTGTTGAGTAAACATTTATATTGTACTCAATTTCATTTTCTAAGGTGGCACCAGTTTTCTGACAGCATTCATTTAGAAATGGGTGAAAAAAAGATTCAAATGGGTTAGCTATGCTTAAAGGTTAAACTGTATTATTCTGATCAAATTACTTATTGCCTGCTGTGGCATTTCTTTAAAATAAGAACATTTTGCAGTGGATTTTTTAAATCTGGGTTGACAATGCTGTGTTGTGTCAACTTCCTGATTTAACTGGAATATAGGAAATTAAGAAGACATTGCAGCGTTGTAATAATGTGATACTGTGATACCCACATCTGATTACATAATTCTTAATCTATGTTTGTTATATCTGTCCCTGTTCAAATAAATAAATATTACAATTCCAATTATATTTTTTACTTTTACTCAATTAGTCTTCAAACTTGAGTTGGTCCTGCTGGAGAGTTTGGTTACTGATAAACCTAATGCAGACAGCCCTCCCATTTCACCCTCTGCCATGTTTAATTAGCCGATGGGAGAGTAGCATGTGGCAAAGCGTCCTTGGGGGGGAAAGTTGGCCCTTCTTGAAGGACAACAAGCAGGGAGGGTGCTGCACGGAGAAAAGATTAGAGTGGCACTATTATGACTTTGCGAGAGTGATGTCAAGTAACCAAGTCAAACACTGTATAACTTCACTTTTACATGCAACAATGATCGATTTTTATCTCAGGACGTCAAGAGCGATGCAGATTGAATGCACAGTGTTAAAGCAGGTACAGTATGAGTCAGTTTTCTGTATACAAAACACAACACAGAGGATACAGCATAGGCAGGATGTCACCATATGGCATCTTGTATTTGTTTAGACCTATTTTTAGAGCTCTGCAGGAGTAGGAAGGTAGGAAGGATGTTATGGCCACCGTGTACACAAAATAAACATTTACTAGCATGTGTTCAGCCTGGTCTCATTGATGCCCAGGCACGCTGAGTGGATCATCTCCTAATTTAAACTGCTTTTAACTAAACATGAAGGGCGCAGGCAGGGTCAAGGGTACTGGCTTACAGGAACGATTAGGGCCCCGCTAGCATAAGCACTTTCACTGCACCTTTTCCTCTCCTCACTCAGTGTAATCCACCTATTCCTGTATCATAAATTAATTTGTAGTGCCGCTAGAGTGGATTAAGTGGTTTTACTACATGGGTTGCATACACAACTTGGATTAGCTGAAAACATATAAAATACAACAATTTATTATTATTTATTAAATTTTTTTCCATCAGTTTATTCATTCATAAACGTACCTTAGCATGTTAACCCTAACTGACCATAGTTCAATGTGCACATTAGGGGTGTATCAATAACCAGAATATTGTGACATCGTATCGTCTCTCAATAATATCGTGGGCTATCACAATATATTGAATCACAAGTTTCTTTGCTTAAATTCATTGTTATGGTGCAGCAATAGCTAAAAAAAACAAAACAAAAAAAAACAGAAGGAACTGCACTGACCATGATACTTTACTCTGTTTTGATGCAAACTACATGAAGAAATAGGAAAGGATATCTCTCTGTATTTGCTATACAGAATCTGGATTTGTCCAGGCAATGAAGAAATTGCAGTTCTAAGAATTTTTAAGTCTTAGTTCTTTGGACTAAGTCTTGTCAAGGCATTAACAAGAGGAAAAAGTAGCATATTCACAATTTTGTTAGCCTACACAAAATATCGCAGTAAATACTGTACCGTGAGATATATATCGTGAAAATATCATATCGTGAGATTTGGATATCATGACATCCCTACTGCGCATTGACTCTGAGCTGCCTGACATAATAATATTGTATCTTATCTCAGGTTCTGTTGTCTTTTGGGTTTATTGAATAAGTCCAACGATTAATATGCTTCTCATATTAATGTTACTAGTATTATTTTTTAGTCATCCTACTCTCCCTGCTATTTGTCCAAATAACCATGCACGTCAAACGAAGGCTGGACTACTACCACAAAGAAGCTAATCACTAAATGAATGGAAGTTGAGTTTCGGTTGAGTGGAGTTGTTGATGATGCATAATGTCTATATTTATCTAGGGACGCATCCATCTACATCAGCAGGAAACAAAGTGACGAGTGAACTTGAGTTATCACGGCCCCGCTTGCTACACGGAGATCGCTCAAGATTATAAAAAGCACGCCTGACCTTCGCCGATATGATAATACACAAGCCAGGCCACATCTGTCTATGACTTCATCCCTGCAGCCATAAGTTTGTCATCATATTAAAATCCCAGAGCTGGAAGATAGCCAAATTGCTATAAAAGCATAGTACAAAAGTGTTAGTTATCAGCAGTGCAGAAGGAACAGTTATTTGCGTGATTCATCCTCCAGTCTCTCAGCTCTACTCACAGAATAGGTCATTTGTATTGGACCCAGGAGGACTCCCATCTCTTGCCTGACACAAGGAGAGCTGCTGTAGCCAGTTTTACATTGCACAGGTGTTTATCGGATACAGTTAATGCAAGCAGTATCTCTTGCCAGGTCCATGTAAAATGCAGGGATTATTGACAGGAGCGCAGAAGCAGTCTGTCGATATGAGCAGCCACCATTCTGCTACATTTTAATTAGGTTGTGTACATCTGCAATATGTTCTGCACCCTGTACAGGCATGGATTTGGTGGCACTAAATCTTTATTGTGGAATTTAATTTACACTGTCGATAGGTGCAATCATTGTCCTACTTATCAAAACAAATCCGCAGAAGGTCACCTGAGCAGTAGAAATCTGCTTTTTGTCAATTGTGTCATGCTACCTGAGTTTAGTTTGTTTACTGATAATTTAAAAGTCACTGGTGTTTTTTTATCAATATCAATTTGCATTTAATGTTGTCTTACATTCCCTTTAGGGGCTCAATTGGGCAACTACCGAGTATCAGGAGTAGCTGTGGTAGAGCCTTGAAAGTCATTGGTTCAATCACCTCCGTGGACATAACACCTCAGGGTCTATGAGTGGATGAATAGTTCTTTGATATCTGGCTCCTTTCTTTGACTAGCTAACTCCAGTTTTGTCTGTGTAATTTGTAAATTCTTGTTTTAATGTTTTAGGATTGGCATGATCAAATTCTTAGCAATTATACCCTTTGTTGTCTTCATTTTATAATCTTTTTGCAGCAAGTTGGAAATAGCTTTTTTTGTAAAATGTGCAGGAAAGTGGATTTGGATTTGTTCTAGTTGATACTATTACATTTTCAAACTGCATAATTGCTAACCAGACTATTTTACCCCACGAGATATATAAACCATTGTCTGGTAAATTCCATCAAAAGACATTTCAAATATTCAAAACAAGGTTGAGGTGTGCTTCCATTTCTTTCTTCCCACTTTCCATAGGAAAATTTATCCTCTGCATTTGACCCATCCTTACATGCTGCTGGGGAATCTCTTGAGGAGCAGTGACCACCATAGCACAGTGCTTGAGGACCCATTTCCACGATTCTGTTGCGAGGCTTGGTCAGGACTTAGCTCAAGGATTTTACCCGTGGAGCATGTTTTGGGTTGATTGGGGAACAGAAAAAAAACCCCAGACACATCAAGAAAAATGGAAACCCCACACAGAAAGGCCAGAGTGAGCGTGAACGTTAACCACCTTGCCTTACACCTATTTACCTAATAGTTTTGCTTTGGCCTCAGCTTCCCTCTAATTCACCCAGTCTCCGTGACGACCGACGTTCCACTACATCAGAGCGGCTGACAGATCGCTCACCCCCCGAAACCTTATTTTAAAATGATACATCAGCCCAAGTGAAAGTTTCCCTCTCCTGCGTGTTTGCGAGCTAATGGCGCGCAGAATGACAGATCGGATGCTATTATCTTATTGGGGAATCGCGAGGGCATCCATGAAAAAGTGCAAAGTGTGAGTTTAATGACGCAAGACGTTTTTTAAGAGCCGAGGGGAGCCGTGGGTTCCTGATGGTCCGGGATTGGAGCAGTCAATGAAGTGACAAGGTGTATTAAAGCGAATGGCGTAAGCTGCTTATTTTTCAGAATTTCAAACAGAAAAGCAGATCAGCAAAGAAGCGGAGTTGATGATTAGGAATTTGCTTTGTGTGTGAAAAATCCAAGACAGTGAGAAGAAGAGGCGGTGGGAAACAGTGGCAGAAATATATTTTAATATTTTCTTCCTGCTTGCTTTTTAATTGCAAAAATCCCTCCAAGACATAAAAAGTATGACTGAACAGTGACGCAGCCCAGGGGAGCAGCTATAGATTAATTGGACAGATAGGAGCTCACTGACATTAACATTTATGCATTTGTTTACTCTTTTTCAATGAATAATAATAGGACACCTCCCTTGAAGATCCCTAGTCACTCATTAGTTCCGGTGTGGAGCGGGTTATGGATGGGAATATTGAGGTAGAATGCTAGAAAAACAATTTTACCAAGGAGGGGTACAGTACATAAAAGAGAGATGTGTGTAGAATTTTGGTATTCCCAACTTTTTTAAAAGATTGGAGAAGGGCTGCACAATTTGGGAAAAGTACCTCATTGTGATTTTTCTGGCAAGCATTGTGAATAGATTCGCGATTTATATTTTAATGATTCTGTTCACATTTTTAAAGCATCAAGAACTAATTCACATTCACATGCATTTCAGAACATGTTTGTACAGATCTAAACCACAGGGCTACCCATTTTTTATGCAGATGAAAGGATATTTTGTGGAGAAAATCATGAGAATTAAGAAAAAAGCATTTGCATTTTACTAACTGTGGCCATTCAAATTGCAATTTCAATTTGATTACGGTTAATCTTGCAGCTCTAGCCTGGAGTTAAGACTTGTTTGTCACATATGATCAGAGGTTTTATTACTTTCAGATGTAGGGTAGATGCAGTTTAATTAATAGGGAAAACTGTGATTTTCCTCCATTTATTATTTACCTGCTAATCTACACGCAATCTCAAAGTACAAACAAAAACATTACAGAAAATATTGCAGCATGCTGAAATGGGGCTTTCATGAAAACAAATTAATATTTTATGTTATGTAACAGATATTCTCTCATGATTATTTTACTCAAAGATAATTCATGCATGTTTGAGGAATCTAGTATTTGTTTGCATTCAAGGCTATCCCCCATCACCACCCACTGCTCTGTACTTCAGACTCTGGGTCATACATCTAGGGTCACATAGGGGATATTCCGTGAAGCCACATAGGGGGTATCCCTGGCTCATTTGGGCAATCCAGGCTCATCAAATCCTCAGTTCCACTCCATCAAAGAACCAGAGCTGGCGCTGTAACCTGGTTTGGACCGAGTTAACTGTGAAGATTATTTTAGCTTTGTCTTCAAGAACATTTAAAGAAACATTTTAATCTAAAGTTTGTTGAATCACTTGTCTTTGTCTGAATACAGTTTAAACATTATTTTTAAAACACCTGATACTTTTAATGACAGGCCGTTTGCTCGCACACACTGGACATACACATCTGTAAGTGCTGCTCATCAAAAAGGCACAAATCATATATAACCTTCATTAATAAAATGATCTCGGCCATACACAGTTTCTGTCTTGCAGTAATAAAAAAAAACATTGATTTGCTCTTTAGGATTCATTTTTATCAGTTCAAAAGTTTTAACATGAATAAAGTCTCTGGTTGGGGATTCTGTCTCTATACACGTATACAGATTTGATTAGCCAATTCTTCGTTAGACGTGAACAGTTCCATTGCAGCTTTACTTTTACGCACAGCACGCCCTGTTCCAAACACGGAAAAAGAAGTTAAGGCATTGGAAAAAGTATCAGGCAACTTTATTCTCTGCATTAACTAGGCTACGCAGTAGGCAGCCAGCCTCCTGTGCCCGCAGAGCTGCCGAGAGAGGAAGGGGAGTGGGCAGGAGACGAGGGGGAGTGAAGAGGAGAGGGGGAGAGGGGGAAGTTGTGTCTTTCCTCTCACTCCTTGGATCAGAATGAACAGAAAAGTTCTGCGTTCCATATGAAACTATTGTCTGTGCACACTCTGGTCCTTCTCTCGTTTAGTTTGATCAAAAATAACGACTGATGTGCGTTTTGAGCCCATTTTCACTGATGTCATTGTTCCATTGATCTGGTCTTCTCAGAGTCACTGGAAGAGTGTATAAAGCGCAGCTTAAACCTGAGGCCTTAATTAGCTTTGGTCAAACCAAGGCTTATTTCATTCTTCACTTGGATGGAATACCCCCATAGTCATTTTTCAACAATAAAAACACGGAAATGAAAATCTGGAGCTTGCTTTGGTAAAATGCCACTGTGAAAAGATGAGGCCCTCAGGTTTGCAGCTTTGAACAGGAAATCAATGGACCTGTTTCCATGATGATTATGAATATGAATTTTAATAGTTTAACTATTTTTGTACATATAGCTCTATGTGATTCTTGACTGATACATTAATTTACTTATTGTGTTAAACAGAGTTAAGCATTTTACCTTGCATAGCTGTAGTAGGTATAATTTCTATAGGGCCTTGAGTGTTTGTGTTTTGCATTGGGATGATGATGTAGACTCCAGTCACCTTATAATTACTGCCTCCTTTGAAAATAATAAGCAAAAATTGCCAAGCAAATTAACTTAAATAACTATAAAGTGCATGATGTGTGCTAGAAGCTGTGAGGGCACTCAATGATTAAGCAATTATCCGAAATAAAACTGATGTTCTGATGTTGAATACGTAATTACGTGCTATAAAATACAATATAAAATTCTCCAGAAATATGCATAACCTGTACGCCGGGCCAATTAGCTAATAAAAGATGCATTAATAAGTTTTAAGATAGTCGTAACTTTAACTGCAGCATATTGATCAGAAATGCAATTAAGAGAAGGCAATTAAAAAAGTTTATGGTTGACTGGCTGTTATTAGCAGTGATGGTGTAGCCTTGAGCGTCATTCTTTTTTGTTGAGGTAATGCTAGCTGTATTTTAACCACACATTTCACTTCAGAACTTTTTCACGCACACATTTAAAGAATTTATTCCAACTAATAATTCTCAGCGGTGCAATATTTATAGATAGTAATGCCAGAATGTAATTGTGCACTTTAAGCTGACCAATGCCCAGAGTGATGTTAAGGGTTTGGCCTAGACCCATTTCACTCCCACAGATTTCACAAATGATTCCCTTTAAAGGATGCAGGGGGACTATGAGATCAGAGTCTTTGTGCAGTATGTATAAAAAGACTGTATATCTTTAATATGGGAATAATATCTGTGAAGTGTTTCAGCCGTGAAGGCCGGCAGCTATAAAACATTCTGAAGAGAGTTCTGAGAATAAAAGCAAGTGACATAAGTTCAAGCTGATTTTACACCAAAAAAATTTGCACGTTTAATTGACCATATAATCACATTTTGATAAGTGGTATGATTTTAGTGGTTCCTTTTTAGCTGTTAAAGGGCTCATATTGTGCTACTTTCTCAATCTATGTTATAATGTTGTTTCCTCATCAAAACATACCTGGAGTTATGTTTTTTTTCATTCACACACATTTAACACACAAATCCTGCACATTTAGGCTGTTCTTCTCTCAAACAGAAAACACAATGACACAAAAAGTGCTACACTGTGATTTAGACTTACTTAGACTTAGAGTTAGACAAACTGTATTGATCCACACAGACATTTGGACATTTTAAACTCCATACAACTTCACTAGAATCATTTGGATGGTTTCAGCCCTGGAACTGCTAATCTCTACTAAACAAAAAGTAAAAAGTGACTGATAGCTTGAAAAAACTACCAC
This sequence comes from Boleophthalmus pectinirostris, assembly GCF_026225935.1. Lineage (NCBI taxonomy): Eukaryota > Metazoa > Chordata > Actinopteri > Gobiiformes > Gobiidae > Boleophthalmus > Boleophthalmus pectinirostris. The sequence goes on along the minus strand of NW_026571404.1, from coordinate 27,431,844 downwards.
TACATGACATCACAAGGTGGAACAGAGTATTTTGAGCTTTGGGGGTTACTCAAACATGTGTGAATGAAACAAAGCACAACTCCAGGTATGTTTTTAAGGAGGTAACAACATTCTAACATGACTCTAACATGAGTCAGTTTTCTGTAATATAGGTCTTTTAAATTGTAGCGGTGCTGCATCTAGCTCTGTTGTCTCAGTGCAATAAGGTCCTGCTTAGATTCCACTGTGTTGGGTTTGCATGCTGTCATATCAGGGTTGGTAGCCTTTGGGCACTCCAAGTTCATAAGCAAATCCTCCATTTTGATTATCCTAGCCAAGATCATGGGGTTTTGCTTTTGAACAGTGTGCAATTAAAATTTGGAGCTGTGATCTTATTCATGCACTTAAGTAAACAGGGCTTTTTTACACTTGGCCCAGAAACTTCTTACAAAGACACTGTGCCCATTTTTTACTGAGCTGAAAAACATGAAAAAAAAGAACTAGTTTATTTTAAACAGTTTGCAGTGATCCAAAGTTATTTACCACTTTCCTAAGGCTTCTCTTCTCTTCTTCTTCTAAATTTCAGATGCCAGAGCAGAGTCATAGCAAAGCTAAAAAACAACTAGCATGCTAACAGCGCACTTCTCAAACAACAAAACACTTGATAATTAGATGCAGACAGCACACAACTGCTTCATTTCTACTTTTACAATATAACCATGTTAGGATGAGGTTCAACTACATGGTCGAAAATCAGGTACAGCCACTTTAAGATGAATATAAATCCAATACACGTCTATTTGCAATATCCGCTGGGACAGACAGTTTGCTTCCAGTGTAGAATGTAGAAATGGTACACTGTTTTTTAAGTCAAGATATTTCAGCTCTCATCCAGACGCCAACTTGTCTGAGACCTGTTGCCAAAGAGAGGAGTTTTAAACTGAAACTGCCCTGCCCTGCAAGTTAACCTCATTATGGGTTGTTATAGCCCTATCATAGATTGACTCACCCTCATCACTGTTATGTACCTGATTAGGATTTGATTGACTTGGTCACTCAGTAATACATGGCATAATGATACTCCTTTAGACGGCTGGTAAATTATATCTTAATCCACCATTTCTGAAGGATTTCTGTTTCTTTTCTTTTTCTGGTGAAGGCTCCATCACATGCTTGTCTCCATGTTATTGTTTTGTCTGGAATGTTTCACAGTATGGTATTAAACCTTTCTATTATCATGGACACTAAACCACACCAAGTTACAGGTCAGATCTGTGGAAAGGCAACTCGGCTCACAGTCAGAATACATGTTTTTCTAGCTATTTGATCTATAAAACCAACTGTAATTTAATAAATATAAAAATGTTACAGGCAGGGTAATGACATATCCATAGAAACAATCAGATGACAGACTCTCCACCAGAAAAGTTACACAATGCGTGGTTAAGATAATTCTTCTCCCATCCCAAAAATCTGCACCTCATCCGCTCCTGGTTGAATGAAGGATTACACTGTCTTATTTCCTATGTAGATTATGACAATAGGACAAGATTTTGTGCCAGAAATGTTGTAAATGGCTTCTAAATCACTAGCCACAGAGAAGGTGACAGAAGTGAATTTAAAGAAGATGGATCAGCAGGTGGAGTCATTCTGTAGCTCTCCGTACACATCTATCTTCCTGAGTAATGTGAGTGCTTTTAGCGTGCTGTGTTCATCTTAAAGTGATCAGAGGACACATGTACTGTATGTCCTCCACTCATCACCGGAGTCCTGTCCACACATACTTTTCATCAACTGCCTGCAGTCCTCAAGGAGAGACTTCCCATTCTGTCGTTTGTAGCTCATCCACTCCTCCTCTCAACGCCATGCATCACCTTTTAGCGTAAGAGCTTTGTTCGTATGTGGTATGTCTGGTATGTTTGAGCTGAGAAATATGAAGAGCAATGGGATGCCTAGTGCCAACTCTCCCTTTGAATTCTTGTAGGGCTGGGCGATTTGACAAAAAATATCTAAATATAACCAAGATTTTTTTTCTCATTTTCGATTTGAATTTTATTCATTACACAGCCCTAGGTCCTTGTATGACAACTTTTACCCCATACTTTTAAAACTAATATTGTTAATTTATCAGTACAAGCGCTAAGGCCATGCTACTTTGATCTCAAAAGCTAAGCAAGATTTGGCCTGGTTAGTTTTGTGATTGCAGTGAATACAGAGTGCTGTAGCGGGACAGCAGTTTTCTACAATAATCGTCCACTAACATGAAAGTTTCCAGATTGAGTCCCTCTTGGGCCAATGCATATTTCGTCATATTGTCCTTGGGCAAGACACTTCATCCATCTTGCGTATATATGCAGATGTGGTAAGATTGATTTTGTATCAGTGAGAACTGTATCAAAACTTGTAATTGAGCAGTGAACCTCTTATTCATGAGCAGGTTAACATGAGAAAAGAATAGACGTTTTGAAATACTGACTGAAATTGGTGGAAGAAAGCTGTACCTGTCTTCCCTCTACGATCCACTTTTATGCTCAAGTTTCAGCCCTAGATCCCTGTATGACAACTTTAAGCCATATTTTTAAAACTAATATTGTTAATTTATCAGTACAAGCTAGGGCCATACCTCATCTTGTCTGATCTCGAAAGCTAAGTAAGGTCTGGCCTGGTTAGTTCTGTGATGAGAGACCACTGTGAATACCGAGTGCTGTAGTGGGACAGCAGTGGCTACAATTATCGTCCACCAACCTGAAAGTTACCAGACTGATTCCCTCTTGGACCAGTGCATATGTTGTCATATTGTCCTTGGGCAAGACACTTTGTTCATGTGTTGTCAGTGTTTTTTTGTAGTATGCCAGTAAGAACTATACCAAAACTTGTGCAATGAACCTTCTATTCATGAGCAGGTTAATGTGAGAATAGAATACTTATGCATTTTGAGACTTCGAAAATGACTTTGTTGGAAGAAAGCTGTACCTGTTTCTTTTCTACAATCCCCTATTATCTTCAACTTTTTCCCTGTGGTGTGTTTTACTGATGCGATGCCTCCACTGGCCTTGGGCACCGCATCACACATAACTATGCAGCGCCTGAGGTGAGAGACAGAGGGAGAAAAACCCACATCCAGTGACTGCTCCCTGCCTGATTGAACACTTCAAAGGCCCGAAGTCTGCGGATCAGAGGCAAAATGTCAGCATTATAAGCGACTCCCTGTTACAAATCCACCACTCATCACCGGAGCTTGCCTTCCACTCCAAACAGAATCACTCTTGAGGGCCATCCGGGGTCTTCTTCTATCTCCAAACAATGCCGCGAAATAACTCAATCCTGTCTACTCTTATTTTTCATTTTTCTTTCATATCTTTTCATATCCTCGTGGCTGCAAGGTCATTGGAAGAAAATTGCCGGAGCTTTCGGTGAACTAGTTTTGAAAAGTAGACAGGAGGCTTTGTGATTTCAACTGCTGTTTCTGCGCTCATTAGGTCGCTATCTTTGCTTTGGTCAGTCAATATTGAAATAGTTTTGGCCCATCAGCTGCTTGTTTGATATTGGTCTGCAGCCCGTCTCGCTGTGTAAATTGGAAAGGCTTTGTCTGCTACCGATCCAACGTGACTTTGAGTGAAATTTGCTGTTTGAAAAAGGAAAGTTGGGGCTAAATTGTTGAAATCAGTCGAAATTGGTTTAAATAATGGTAGAATGAGAGGCTGCATAAATATTCTGCTTCAGCTATTATGAAGGTAATGATTCGTTTAAAGTTTAAAGCTTGTACTAGTTTGACCCCCAACATTAACTTTTTGGATGTCAATGAAGGTCTTAAATGAGAAGCAAATGGGGAATAGTAGTAAAAGTTGGAAGCCTGACCAGATGGTAGCCGGTACAAATCTCAGCCAAAACACATAATGTACCCAGTAAGTTTTGGTTTGGACTAAAGTGCACACTCAATAATTTATCGAGACCACCTCCACCTCCATCTTGGTACGGTTGCATGCAGACTTCAGTGATTCTGCTTGTGATGGGTATGCTAATTGTCCTTTGACTATGGAGCGCACAGACCATGACAAAATAAACCCCAATTTACAATAAAATGGTAGGAACAGACAAGGGGGCATTTATTGTTGCCATAATCCAAGTTATTTTATGTAATGACAAAAATCTTTTGTAATTTCTTAATCAGACAATGTGGAGTTTAAAAGGCTAATAGTGTACATGTAAAATTAAAGGTTCCTAGTTTATTGTTTCCTACACTTTTCTCTCCTATTTGTGATGCAGCACCTCCTCAGGTGATGGGAATATTCTATTTGCTTTTGGTTCAGTTCGTTTGACCTGAAGTGTAGTGAGAACGTGATCTGCACCAAATGAAGCTACGACGATGTTTCACACTTTAGTCCACAATCAAACCACTTAACCAGACTCACAGGTGTCTTCATAGATAACTGTAGTTAAATAAGCTTGTCTTAAGATTTGTACTGGCCTTGCATTTGGTCGTAATTTATCAGAATATTTTGTTGAACATTAAACAATTAAGAAAGGCACCAATCTAGCTTTTTCAGTTCTGATACAGTTCCGGTGACGATACATAAGCTTTAAGTATCTGCTGATACCCGATATCAAGTGATACAAGTGCAGAGACTGAAAATAGCAGTTCACAGGTAAAAAATGATCCAACAGCTTTGTAAAAATACAAGTTTCACACAACTTATACTAGAGTCTGAGAAAAATATTGCATATATTGTGAGTCGCATATGCATTATGAGTGCAATTGATTAATGCCAAAAGCAGTTTTAGAGTATTAAAAAGTTCCTATTTTTTTCATTCCTGGGTCTATCAACGTAAAATAAAAAGTGACTAAAACATAAAACCCTACCTCTGTAAGAATATTTCAGCTGTAAGCCTATATGGAGCTGTTTACTTTAGGGATGGGCATTTGATTAAATTTTCTTAATTGATTGTTGGGAGAATTAACAATCGATTATCGATTAATCATTAACGTTTTTTATATTAAAATTTATCATCATTATTATTACTATCTGCACTACTAATCTGCGTAAATAAATTCAACTTTACGACATATAAACCGTAACCACTCTAGAGCCACATCAGCCCGTTTGAAATTATAATGTGTTTAATGCAGTTTTGCGCAACTCTCACAGAAACGAAACTTAAAACTGCATGACTAATTTGCATAAATTAAGCAAAGAAAAAAAAACAGCTCTTATGCGCTGATGCGACACGACTCAGTGGACAGGTTAGTGTGACCATATTTGTGTTTGTCAAAACCAGGACTCCATACGGGGGGTGGGAGGTGGGGACTCGTCATCGACATTGCGCGACTCTCACCTGGCAAAGCTTTTTCCCAATGGACACCGAAACATATGTGCTGCTTTGTACACTGTGCACATGGACTCCCACTTGTCCCGAACGCAATGGAAAGCATGGAATTTCTTGTACAAGTCATCGTTAAATACGCATTTGTGCTTCAGCACGTTGCAGGCTGACCGACTGTTTGTGTCTCACTCCTTCTGAGTGTAGAGAGCTACATGTACGGACCCCCGTTTGGTCACCCTGCGATACACATAGCAGCCTACATTCGGTTTGTCGATTAAAATGAATGTAATCGATGAAATTCTTAATGACCAATTATTGATTAATCGACTAATCATGCCCATCCTTAGTTTACTTGGTGCCTCTGGGAAACCATGTTAACTGTTTCCCTGTATCGAACAATTCAGTATTATATCAAATATTATTGCATCCCTAGTCTGAACCGATATCTTGGAAGCCAAAATTTTCAATGTTGATGCTGATATTCGATACCAGTATAGTGTCAGTGCATCCTTATAAACAATTACTCTGCGGAGAAAGTAGTCTGCTACACTTATTTCTTGTTATAATTCACACCCAGCTTGTTTTGTTGTTTATTTACAAAGTCTCACTACGCTAAGCTCTCCCTTGCTAATTAGCTGCAACTAGCCACCAGCATCACAACCAACAGCTCCCCCTGAACATTAACTGTACTGCTCCCTGGACTGCCATGGCTGAATTTACATTGTAATCTGTCCCACTGGCTGTAGTCGGCGTGTCTTTGAACTGCGTGTCAGATAACTTGTTTGGACACACTTTACCCACAATGCACCGTGCACAGAGGAAGGCTGCTGCCGCTGCCCGCATGATTACTGTGTCACAGCCAGAGATAGGGCCTGTGTGAAGTGGAGACACTCCCTTTAATGCTACAGTCCAGGGAGTTTCGCAATTTCTCTGCTGTCTCTCTCCTCTTGTGTTTCTTGGCCGTGCATGCTAACCGCAGCTAAACCTATATAATCCAAAGGGACACTCTGTATATAAATCAATTTCGAATGCAGCCATATGAGGAAATAGAATTAGCCATGTCAACCACACCTCTTAAGACCCCGGCCTCATATTTGCGGAGTATATTTTAAGTAGTGTAACAAGCCAGAGCTATAGGAAGGCTTAGGGTTAGGCTTGTGGCAAAGAGAGGAGGATTAAAAAGAAAAAAATGACTAAGTTAGAGGTCTTCAAAGGCAGAGGCAGCACCGCACCAAGCTGCGATTCTTCTCTCAAATGGTCTGGTGCTCAGGGGGCTTTGTGTAATGGTAAGTTATTACAAGAGGCATACAGTCAAATATATGGAAATGAGGAGACGCCGTGTAGGAGATTTGCATATAGGGCATAGTGGTTTTCTGGATGCAAGCAAGTTTTGAACTGCTTTATCTATATCAAAGAGAGGAATGGGAAAAGATGCCAGGCTCCACACACAGTATTACAACTGAGGACGCCAGATGAATATATTTTTTTATTGACACCATAATCAAACAGTGAAATCCATAGTTCACTTAAACATTTAGATTCTTTATAGATGAGCATTAGTCTAGTAGTATGTGATCATCTTAATCACACTTTCTTAAAGGTGCACTGCGCAACTTTCCTGGTGGAGGGTCCGCTGCCTGCTCGTCTCCATGGTGATGTTATTGCTTTGTCTGGGACGTTCCACAGTATGGCATTAAACACATATAATGTTTTTTACTTCTCCAAACTACCGCACACACACACACACACTATTAATCTGAGCAGGTTCACTTCTCCACAGATCTGACCTCTAATGTGAACTGGTGATGTGGGCTGCTTGTCTCCATGGAGACAGATAAATTAAATACCATATTGTCAAACATTTCAGGAAAAAAACAATATGGAGTCAAGCAGGTAGTGGACCCTCTACCAGAAAAGTTATACACTGCACCTTTAACAAATAAAGAAAATTATCTCTGTGAAGAATTTATTTTTATTATTAACAAAAATAAATATTTCAGATTTAAATGGTTAAACAATGCCCTCTGAGGCCACCATAGTTTGGGTTTTGAATCAATGTAAAATTGAGTGAAAATGTTCAAATGGTCTGAATCACATATTAGCTAGCAACTTGTCAACTTGAGAATAAGATATGCTTGTTTTGAGGTTTGAATACTACTTGCAAATGAAGTCTGAAAGATTTGGGAAAAAAATGTAATTGTGATTTTTTTGACAAGCATTGCGATCGCTATTTATGTTTTAACAATGAGATTCTGTTCAAAGTTGACAAGTTAAACGCCTCCAGGAGAATTGACAAAAAGAGTGTAATATGAACTGACAAACTAATACAAGAATCACATTTCAGATTTCATGTTTGTACAGATCTAAACTACAGCAGTGAGCAGTTTTTATGTGGAATGAAGCAGGATATTTTGTTGTTTGTGGAGAAAATTATGGCACTTCATTAATTACAGCCTTTGCGATTTGCTAGTGGACTCTTTTGAGCTTTTAGCCAAGTTCTAATGCTGTTACCTCATCAAAAACGTACCTGGAATTGTGTTTGTTTCATTCTCATATTGGAGTAACCCTTTATTATTACGCTGTCTACATCTTCAAAGCTCAAAATCCTCTGTTCCGCTACCTTTTACCTTTAGTTCAGTACTGATTCTACTACTAGATTCTTGAAGGTGTATGGAGTTTAAAAACCCATAGGGAGCACTTCCTGTATTACCACATGTCATTTTTGTGTGAATGAAACACAGCTCCAGGTATGTTTGTGATGAAAATAGTATAATATGGGCCCTTTAACAGTCATGATGGCCTCTTCTCTTGCCCTTTTCAAGTTTGAGGCACATCAGTATTTTTTAAATCATTCATAATTTTTGTCCTTTCGAAGCTTGTGTATTCCTCTTTCAATCTGTTGTAAAACTGTGTAAACAATTCACTATTTATTGCTTGGCATTTGCTGTCTAACAAATAAAACACTGCATGCTCATGTTGATTGCTGATAGCCATTTTAAGGTCCCAAAACATATTGCACTACAACATAGATATCATCAGAAAATCGTGTCTGCAATGTTCTTTGTGTGGAGGAACATTTGTAATGACTTTTTCTATTGTGTCCATGCGTCTTTTGTATTGCTTGTATATCCAGGTTCCTTTTCATTGACCAGATGCAGTGCGTAGCAGAAATCCAATTAAGGCATGTAAAGCTGAACAGACTTCTGGGTGCAAAGAGTGAAAGTTCATTGAAAAGATAGCATTCTTAATAATACTGGCAAATACTGAGACTGAGTTAGACAGAAGAAAAATAACTTTGTTTTTTATAGTTTAAAGTGCCTATATTAGACATTTTTATCTATGTTATAATGTTGTGACCTCCTCACAAACATATCTGAAGTTTTGTTTCATTCACATGTTTAACACACAAACACTGTATATTTAGGCTGAGTTCTTCTCTTCTCTGTTCCACCTTGTGATGTCATGTGGTAATATAGGGAGTGCTCCACTGTGTTTTTAAAATCCATACAGCTTCGCTAGAATCATTTGGATGATTTCAGCCCTTGGAATTGCCACACTTTCCTGAATAAAAGGTAAAATGTATCTGTTAACTTAAAAAGCTACCAGTAGATGAGATCACAAGGTGAATCAGAGCATCCTGAGCTCTGGAGATATAAGACTAATCATGTAAGATTACTCAAATGTGTGTAAATGAAACAAAACACAACTCGAGGTATATTTTTGATGAGATAATATTATAACACATGTTAAATCTCACAATTTTGCGTAATATAGGACCTTTAACTGTATGCTGTTTTCTATAGAGCCATTAAAGAGGGCCCCATTCATCACTATTAACCTGGGCGGCTATTAACGAATCTTTAATTAGATGTTAGATTGTGGCTAATGATTCGCAGCACACATTTAGCACCCTCCAGTCGATGTTTATTGACTCCGGAAGCAATTGGAGGAGATCTGCGCCACATTGGAAAGGCTAGACTTTTTGTCAGCAAGTTTTCTGTGGGGTTTGTCACTTTATAGAGTTGTTTTTGATTGTAAGTTGTTGTTCTACTACTTTGGCTAACATTTTGTTCATGGTTTTATATTATTACAGGGCCCATATTACCCAATTTTCTGATCTATGTTATAATGTTGATGTTCTCATCAGAAACATACTTGTTTTTTTGTTTTTTTCCTTTCATTTACACATGTTTAACACAAACCCAGGCGGAGTTCTTCTCTTGGAAGACAAACACTCTGTTCCACCTTGTCATCTTATGTGGTAATACAGGAAGTGCTCTGCTGTGTTTTAAACTACATACTAGTGCGGTTGCGGTTAGGGAATTTCTCCTGCGGTGTGGTATAGCAGCTCAACACTACGGTATGCTGTGATACCGCACCCCCTCTCCCACCCCCCATCCCCCGGAGTTACAGTATTTCCACACATGTACCTTAGTTGTCACGCAGATATAGCGTGTGTAGCATGGGAGATGTAACATTTCCACTGCCATCACTCCAGCTCTCAAGGTGGCAGGTCGGGTCAGAGACCTGCACCAGGTCAAGTACCTGTGGACTTAAGAGAGAGAGCCCCTAGCATGAGTACACGGAGCAGGTGTCCACAAAGCGTGATCGGACGCCGGCTGCGTTTACCTCTGTGCAGTTCTTTCGTCTGTGGTCCCCCAACGGTCTACGCGGGCGCACATTAGTCCTGGGTTATCATGGGCACTGGCGGTAACGGGTCGAATGTGGGTCTCCAAAAATGGACCCATGCAGGACTCTGGGTCGAGTCACGTTGGTCACGTGCGGTGAGCGCAGTGGTCCAATATGCACCGCGGTGGACGTCTTAGTGCTGCGGTGATTCATTTGTGCGTTTATTGCAACAACCCTACTACATACACCTTCATTAGAATCATGTGGATAATTTCAGCCCTGGAACTGCCCATCTCTTCTGAACAAGCTAAGGCAAAAGGTAGCTGTTAACTTGAAAACTACATCTTCATGACCTCACAAGGTGGAACAGAATTTGTCTTCCGAGAAAAAAACTATACACTTATGAGTGTTTTTTACAGTGGACTAAGGGAAGGTGCCTGATTCGTGTGCTATTAATGTTCATATCTTGAGTCACAGACAAAATAGCAAAATAAAAACATCACGTAGAGCAGGTTAATATGGACATTTTAAGCCCAATATGACGAACCTGACACCAGCAGTTACAAAGAGAGGGGCAACAGTTTTTCAATAGAAAGCTTATTGGAGCCAAAGGTGATGGAGCCCATGCTCACTTTCTGTTTGGAATGCAGTGGCTAGCGAGTTGGCCTTGTCCATTTATATAGCCTACAGTCTATGAGACAAACCTAAAAAGTTACAAAGTACACCTTTTAAATAAGAAAAAGAACAAAAATTGCCAAATGTTATAGGTCCTTTTGGAACTACTACTACTTCTTAGTGATCTCAGGCAATCTCCTTCCTCACTGCAGTGGAAAGAGCATTTGATTGGCTGCATGCTATTTGCAACAAAAATAAGAATAATGAAAAGGTTTTATCTGCCTCTCAGAAAGGAACGGAACATTACTACATATTCAGGAGAAATGGCATGACTAAAAAGCATCCAGGACTGACTGATGAAAATGGCCAATTCGAGCAAGAAACACGCTCCTACAAAAACTCAAAAGTGGAAAGAACCAGTCTCTTGTTTTTGAGAAAAGGTTAATGAAAATACTGCGCTTCAGATCACCAACGGGGTCACTTTGGGATGCACAAAACTCAGGCCAATATGATGGAGTTCAAATGTAACAAGCTGGGAGAAAGGGATGGAGGGAGGAGAGAAGGAGAGAGGGAGAGGCAGTCCAAAACATAGTAAATATTCATGGCCTTGTAAAGCCTGTGTACCCAAGCCAAACAGTTGATTACAGGCTACAGTCTATCATGTAAAAACGCAAAGCTGAAATGCCCTCTGTGACGCAGAAGTGGCTGCAAGGAACTTTATCCAAAATGTTAAAATAGAACCAGACATTGACCCAGCTGTATTATGCCCAAAATATGAATACAATTTCTTAGCGTTAACTTAGATCCTATATTACGCAAAGTTGATTCTTGTGACCTTTTAGCCATATTATAATGATATTACCGGGTTCCAGGTTTGATCCTCATGTCACCTGGGCCTTTCTGTGTGGAGTTTGCATGTTCTCCTGTGACTGGGTGGCTTTCCTACAGGCACACCCATTTTCCCCATTAACCCAGAAAACATGCAACATAGGTCATTGACTTCAGGAAGACTGGACTGGAGGTCAAATAAATACAATAAATACAAATACAATACAACACAGTGTTTTCTGTTTGAGAGAAGAACTAAGTAACTAAATATGCAGTGTTAATGTGTTAAACATGTGTGAATGAAACAATACACAACACGTATGTTTTTGATGAGGAAACAACATTATAACAAAGCAGAAAAAATACAGTAATATGGCCCCTTTAAAGGCACTGTAACTGATTTTTACTCTCTTAAAAATGTTAGAAACACAACTAGTTCATTTTTAGCTGTTTGCAATGGTCCAAAGTTTTTACTCACTTGCCTTATGAATTCAGAGCATCCTAATTATTCACTATGATTAGTTAATAAGTGTTTTTGCACACTTTCAGAAACTGAAGCGTAGTTTTGACATCATGATAAAGCTAACAACAACTAGCAAAGCTAACAACAACTAGCATGCTAACTGCAATTTCCTGATACTTGGACAAAAAATACTTTATGATTAGATTCAGACAGAATGCAGTGGATTTTTGTGCAGCGGCAAGACAAATTTGGCCCAAATACATGATTTTTTTTTTTAGTATAGGTCGTTTTGAATTTGTTGTTCTATATTTAGGGATTTTTAAAAACATTTCTGACTAATTCCAAATTATCCTCTTCTTCAAAAAAGAACTGACCTACATTTTCTTAATAACCATTCAAAACAAGATGGATTCTTTTTTGCTGTGTTTAAATTGTGTATGACTATGATGACCATTTTAATGCACAACCCTAAACTGAAGTGATTACTGCCTGCTTATCAGATTGGGGTTATTCTGAGCTAATGGCATGATAAAGAACATTAAAGTGATAATATGTATTTAATGGAGGGAGATAGAGCAGAGATGCCCACACTGATGAGGACTGATCCCTGTTTAAATGGGTCACAAATCTTAGTTAAGGCTCAAATATGTTGTTTTTCATCATGATTGGGGAAAATTGACAACATTTTTCACATTATATTAAGTTTGGCTGCTTTGGGTTGACCCGGACTACATCTGCTGTTGCCATTCATAGATTTAAATCAGGTCAAAAAATTAACTTTGGGATAAAACATGTTAAAAGTGTATTAGAATACAGTGCAGATTTAGCACTGAATGAATATGCAAAAATGTAGGTGACTACAGATGAACATATTATGGAAAATATTACAATATTTTCCAATCTATGTTATGTTTCCTCATCAAAAACATACATAGACTTGTGTTTTGTTTCATTCACACAGTCTAACTCACAAACCCTGCATGTTTAGTCTGAGTTCTTCTGTCAAACTGAAATGTTCCACCTTGTGATGTCATGTGGCAATAGGAAGTGCTCCACTATGTTTTTAAACTCTGTACACCTTCACTAGACTCATTTGGATAATTTCATCCCTGAAATGTCCAATCTGTATTGAACAAAAGTTAAAGAGTAGCTGTTAACTTGAAAACTACCGCTTCATGACGTCATGAGGTGGACCAGAGCATTTTAAGCTTTTGAGATGTAGACAGACTAGTGTTACTCAAACATGTGTGAATGAAAAAAACACAACTCACTCTAAGACCCCCTTTACAATGAAACGAATCCGCGTATCACCGATCTGCATCCACACACGTCGTTTCTGTTTCCGCAATCCTTCCTTATCCACACAGCTTTGAGCAGATATGTTTATGTTTTACAGAAACAAAACTTAAAACTGCATGGCTCATTTGCATAAACTGAACACTCAAAAAACAGTTCGCTATTGTGCACTGATGCAGTTCAGCTTCTGTTGGATTAAGGACACAACTCAGTGGATTATATGTGTTCTTTCTGTGACAGGGGTGTTCAGCTAATGGTAAGTCTGTTCTGTGCTTCTATCGCGTTGGAGATGGTTCATGTGAAACTTTTCAGAGATTATATGTCTGCAGATTGTACGCATAGACCATATATATGAATATATGATAGCCTTTTAGCGTTTTGGAGGTGAATTAGCTACTTCAAGGTGCATAGACCTACATCAGCGTATCAGTGTTTTCAGGCGTCCACACAGTGCCAGATCAGATCCATACTCAGATGAATTCGTGGGAGCTGGCAGCACCAGATCGTGCCGTCTCTGGAGCTGTTTTCAATTGGATTAGTGTGGACGAACACTGCATCCGCAACGTAAACGATTCGAATATGTACTAATGTTGAGGGGGCCAAAGTATGTTTTAGAGGAGGCAACAACATTCTAACGGCTTAAAGCTCACAAGACAGTTTTGAATAATATAGGACCTTTAATTTATATCAACATTTAAAAAACAAAAAACATATTCATAACATTTGGCACATTAACCAACAGCAGGAGCAGCAGCACACACAGGGCCACCAGTTTTTTCTCCCACTACTCTCATTTACATTTCACATTTCCCAATAGTAAATCACACGCAACTCACTATGAAATATACATGTTATTTTTCAGTTTGATAAATCCTGCCCTTTGTTGCTTGTGTTCCAATATTTATTTTGTTTGTTGTACTTCCTGAGGTCAAAGGTTCAGTTGTGAATCCCAAGACACACAATTAGTCCTCTCCCAGTGTTTGTTTTTACCCTGTTGTTTTGTTGTTGGTATAGCAGCTTTAGCAATGTGTGAATCTGACGGGTCTGACAGATACAGAGCAACGCAGTGTTTGCATACAGGTAGTTTGTGAGGGTTGTTTTTACAAGTTTGTTGGTCAGTTAGATTTATTTTTTTTGTTTCCTATGCATAGGACTGGGCAATTCATAACATTTTCAATTAAAAATAATGTTAATCAAAAATATTATTAATTAAATAATAATAATAATAAATTAAAATAAAAGGTACACTTGTTCACTCACAGTTGGGAGCAAAACCGTTTTTCTATATATTTCTATATTTGTGTAGCTCTGAAAAGAGTTTTTCTAATTTCAGCTTGGTTTAGTGGAACAACACAAATCTGTAATATTGGACATGCATAATGGCACAATTATAAATCTAAGCTCATGAATATTTTTAATGTTAATCACTTCCAAGCTCCAGACACAAGCATTACCTGACGTTTGAGTTGTCATGCATAGATGGTGGAAACAGGTTTTAATGGGAAAGGAGAGGCCATAAACTGCTTTACTTTGCAATCAATAATGAATGGCTAAGTCTGTCTACTTATCTTATAGTAGAAAATGTGATATAATTCCTTATCATCCATCCCTCAGTATAATATCTCATTTTACATCCATCAACACAACAGCACCTCAGAAGTATGTCACATACAGAGCTCAAAGTAGTTTTCTTATTTGTGTTGTCAAGTTCTCTCTCCCTCTCTGTCTCACTTCCAATCTGTCTTTCTCTCTCCCTCACCCATTCTCTTTCTCGCCCCCTCTCTGCTGCTCTCACTCCCTCTCCCTCTTTCTCTCTTCCTCTCTCTCTTTCTCCCCTTCACTTTGCCTCTCTCTATCTTTCTCATTTCCTCTCTCTCTCTTCCTCCCTCACTTCCTCAACCTCTCTCTCACTCTCTCTCTCCCCCTCTCTCTTGGATCCTTCCGTCCAGTGTCACAGTGAATTTCCAGCTGTGGAGGATGGGTGTTCCTGTCGTTCCTCTGTGGGGGCTCTGGGTGGGGTTCACATGTCCATCTGCTCACGTCCCGAGGAGCAAAAAATACAGCACCACATCTCAAATATACCTCCCCCACACAAATATACCCTGCATACATGCCCAAAATAATTACCTCAGCAGGGATTCTCTCTCCATCTATTGGAATGCCAGAGAGATGTAAGGACTGCAATCAACTACACTGCAAAAAGTAGAGAATATAGATGCTTATTGTCAGCAGGGTTGCCTCTCCACAGATCTAGCTTGTAACTTGCTGCCTCAGTGGAGATAGTAAGCTTAAATTCCATATTGTGGCAAAGCAGTAATATCTTCAAAGAGACAAGCCGGTGGCAGACCTTCCATCCGATTTTTTTCTAATCAAATTACTCTCTACATTTTCTAAAAACTATATTAAAATAGAGGAAAATATACACTACATGAACCAATCTGAAATACATTGAGACAAAAAATACTGACTTAAATAAAGATTCATATTCTAATTTCACGCCACTTTAAATGTACCACTATGTACTGGAGAGTCCATTGCCTGCTTTTCTTCATGGAGCTGTTATTACTTTGTCTAGAATGTCCCACAATATGGCATTAAACATATCTATTTCCATGGAGACAAGGCCACAATGCCACTAGTCCAAGTTAAAGGTCAGATCTGTGGAGAGGTGAGTTCACTTACTGTAGGAATGCCTGTTTTTCTGTAATTGAATAAATGCAACATAAGTGAGTTTAATGCCATACTTTGAAACCTCTCAGGCAAAGCAAATATATCTCTAAGGAAACAAGCTTGTGGCATATCCCCTACCAGAAAATGTACACAATGCACCTTTAACTCACATAAATGATCTTTTTACAGTGTAATCATTCAAAAAAACACCCTGAAATGTCTAATACTGCTACATAAAAAGTCCTTTTGGATATCTTGTTTCATCTGTTTCTCTCTCTCTTCTTAGGGGACTGTTCGCGAGTCATTACACAGAGACACATTACGGGGCGGATGGAAGCGCAGTCACGGGCGCTCACAACTTTACGGTACGGTGCCAACTCCAGCGCTTTTGACATTTATGGGCAACTCGACCTACAGTGGCACCCGGGCAGTCAGGCTGTAAAAACCCACGCGTTCAGAATGGCCCAAGGAGGAGACACTTTTTCTTTATAACGTTTGTAGACTTTTGAGCTGAAAAGGTTAAGGATAATGCTGTTTTTGACTAAGCCTGT
Organism: Boleophthalmus pectinirostris; assembly: GCF_026225935.1. Taxonomy (NCBI): domain Eukaryota; kingdom Metazoa; phylum Chordata; class Actinopteri; order Gobiiformes; family Gobiidae; genus Boleophthalmus; species Boleophthalmus pectinirostris. Next base: position 27,415,491 of record NW_026571404.1, on the reverse strand, counting down.
CACAATATATTGATAAAGAGAAATATCACGATAATAATGAAACTAGTTTATATCTCTGACACGAAGCACTCCCACTAAACTAGTTTTTAAATTTACAGTATCATTACCAACAAATAAATAACATAATGAACCCATAACTATCCATAGAAGTTATTTATTCTATCTTCTGCAGCTCAAATCATATCTTATTACATTAAAACGGCTAAAATCTTCCCACGATTGTAAAAAAAATGTACACAGATAAATACTGAGCTCCAAAATATCTTGCTTCTGCTTTTACATACTATGATAAATCGATATTATAATTATTGTGTCAGGCCTATTTTTGACTAACTCCCTAAGCTGTTGTGACTGGCGTAGAGCCTGTGACCTACTTGTTGATAAGCAGCAGTTTACATACAGGGTGATAATCAGGATTTTGGTACTTCCACTTGTTTTAGCTCTGAGCTCAAACACGTGAGCTGTTTGAAACGTGTAATTCTCAAATGTTTCTGATGTCATTTCTGCAGAATAAGCAATCACATGACATCCTGGATATAGTCTTTCTATTGTGCGGACTTTTTTATCACCCCCAAAGTCACACTATCAAATGTCAACACTTCTGATAGATGTTTTATTGTGTGCTGAAAATCACTTAAAGATCCTATATTATGCTAGTTTGACTTGTGAGCTTTTTATGATCTGGAATTGTGTTGTTTTTTTTTTTCATTCACACATGTTTGAGTAATCCTGCATTATTAGTCTGTCTGCATCTCCAAAGCTCAGAATGTTCTGTTCTACCTTATGATGACATGTAGTGGTAGTTTTCAAGTTAACAGCTACCTTTAACTCAATGGAGATTGGCAATTCCAGAGATGAAATCATCCAAATGATTCTAGTGAAGATATATGGAGCTTAAAAACACAGTGAAGCACATCCTCTATTACCACATGACATGACAAGGTGGAACAGAATGTTTTCTCTTCAGCTTAAAAATGGAGGGCTTGTGTGTTAAATTTGTATGAATGAAAAAACACAACTCCAGTTATATTTGTGATGAGGAAACAACATTATAACATATATCAGAAACAGTGAAATATCAGTCATTTCATTTGTATTCCCAGGTTGAAGCCAAAGCCAGTCACAGAATAATATTGTGCTTAACAATGTCATAATGTCAAGTCTTAGTAATAGAGCTATGAAGCAAGATATGAGTAAACTGTCTCCACATTCTACAAAGATACAAAAATGCAGGTCTAATCATTACTAACACACTGCAAGTCAATTTCTGAATGCAGTAATGATTGAGAGTAGGACTATCTGGCTAAACAGGATTTGCCATTTCTAAAGTTACATTCAGAGTCACTTGTGGCTTATTATGGCCCTTCGAAAAATGGCAGGGATATTTCATTCTCTCCAGAACAAATTATTGAGCCATCAGGTGCACTCTGAAATAGTTTATTTACAAGTTATGCCATTATGCTGCCCAAATTGGATTCCCCCATGTGTGCTAGAAACCAAAAAATCCAGTCTGTCCCTGTGACAACACCATGCCAAGTTGCAAGTGAGATCTGTAGAGATGCAACCCGGCTAACCGCAAAAGAATGCATTTTTGTCATAGTATTAAAACATACAAGATAGATCAATTTAAAGGGTTCATATTAAGTTTTTTTTTTTTTTTTTATCTCGGAATTGTGTTTTGTTCCATTCACACATGTCAAATACTGCATATTTAACCTAAGTTCTTCTCTCAAACTGAAAACACTCCATTTCACCCCGTTGTGATGACATGTGATAATACAGGAAATGCCCCACTGTGTTTAGCTCTGGAATTTTTACTAAACAAAAGGTAAAAGGTAGTTGTTAACTTGAAAACTACCACTTCCTGACATTACAAGGTGCTTTTGAGCTTTGGAGATGTAGATAACAGACTGATAATGAAGGATTACTCAGACATGTGTGAATGAAACAAAACACAACTCACAACTCAGGTATGTTTTTGAGGAGGTAAGAGCATTATATCATGGCTTAAACCTCACAAGAGTCCAATTTTGTGCCATGTACTAGCCAAAGCAATCACACATCCATGGAGACAAGCAGCGCTATCTCCTGAAAAGTTACATAATGCACCTTTAAGAACACTATTACTGACCATAATCAGTTAGGTAGTTTGCTTTAAGACCACAGTTGCTTGGGTAAGTCATTGAGGCTTGGATACAGCATGACAGCTCCCTAAAACATATTATATTACAACATAATAAGTCTCCAGATTCCCCTAGTTGCCTTTAATTTGTGAAAACATCTCCTCCTGCCTCTCTCTGTCACTGGTGTAATCTCCGTATTAAACGCTGTGCACCTGCAGCATCTCCTGGGCTCTGCTTTAATCAGCCACATGCTCATTTAACTGTTTGTACTCCCACTCTGAGAATATTAACGTTTCTATTCCAAACACTACTTTTAATAGCTTTGAGTCTTACCCCTGAGTACAATTAACCCTGGTGCCTTTAATCTTTACTCTTCTGTTTAGACCTCAAGACAGGCCCTGAGCATCTAAATATTTTATTGTACTACCATTAAAGGTCCAAAATTGACTCTTGTGAGCTTTACACTATGTTAGAATGTTTTTGCCTCATTAAAAACATACCTGGAGTTGTGTTTTGCTTCATTCACACATGTTTGAGTAATCCTTTATTATTCCTGTCTACATTTCCAAAGCTCAAACTGCTCATCTTTTGATGTCACGTTGTGGTAGTTTTCAAGTTAACGGCAACCTTTTACCTTTTCTACAGTAGAGATGGGCAGTTCCACGTCTGAAATTATCCAAATGATTCTAGTGAAGGTGTATGGAGTTTAAAACAGTGGAGCACTTCCTGTATTTCCACATGACATCACAACGTGGAACAGAGTGTTTTCCGTTTAAGAGAAAAACACAGTCTAAATATGCAGGGGTGGGTGTTAAACGTGTGAATGAAACAAAACACAACTTCATGTTTTTGATAAAGAAGCAAAATTACAACATAGATCAGAAAATAGTGTAATATAGGCCATTTTAAGGTGCAGAAGGTGGTCTGATTAGAATCAATTTCCATTTGGGTAAATTTAGGTCAAGTTGAACCGAGCGACTAATGTTTTTTTCCAGGTGAAATGCCTTTTTCTTTTGCTGTTGAGTGCTTTGGAGTGGTCCTCAACAATAAGTGAAGCTATTTTAATATAGCTCTTAAGATGTCCTCCTTTTTTGTTCTTCCAGAGAGCTGTAGAAAAAACTGTTACCATGTTAATACCATTTTCCATTCAGATGACTTTTTTCCATTCTTGTCTAGTCTTTTATGGTTTTAGATTTTAGTAACTGTTCAAAGGATAAAAAGAGGTGGATGAATAATAGAGCATAGAAGTCTAAATAAGTAGTTGAATGGAGGGAGCCTTTTGAAAATTCATTAAAAAAAATTAACAGACCAATGCCAAAATTCTCAGCACAGTTTTAATACAAAGCATGTTGTGAGATTAGCAAACTGAATACTACGTGTAACCAAATTTGAATTCACCTTTGAGTTTGAATGTACTATTTTGTCTCAGGAAGGGCACTTATTTTGAAATATGCACGTAGCATCAGTTTGTCCTCCTTGAAAATTGATTTAATGAGAATGAATCTTTAGATAATGTGTTTTCGAATTATGCTTCAGTTCACAGTGCATATTTTAAACTCACTTGGAGCGTCAACATTTGAGAGAAGACAAAAATATGAACTGCTGGACTGACAAAAATCACGTTTGAGAATATGTTTATAGCAGTTTAATCTACAGGGTTAACACGTTTTAGAGATTTTGTTGTTTGTATGCTTAGGGCATAATGTGATTTACTAATTGTGAACTTTCAAATTGGTGTTTTAATTTGTGTTAACTGGACATTATGTGTAAAATTACATACATACACCAGTCAAATTTTGGACACCATCTCATTCAATTTTTTTTTTTATTTTTATTTTTTATTACATGTTTATTACCTACTACATATTATTTACTAGTACATACACAAGACGGTATATGGAATTATTTGCAACATAATTCCATATACCGTCTTGTGTATGTACTAGTATGTACTAGTAACTACTAAATATTAGTTTAAATATTTTATTACCAGATCCTCATATTAGTCACCCTTTGCTTTGTCGAAAAATATTTATTATTTAGTTAACTTTTTTTTTTCTTTTCTACATTATTCCATATATCTTAGTTCATATATTTGACCTATTCTGTATCAAATGTAGAAAGCAGTGAACATATACTGTAGAAAAAACATAAAATGACAGAGTGAGTCCAAATTTTTGACATATAGCACCTTTAAATTCAATGTTCTATAACCTTTTGTTTTCTCTGTTTATTTATTGATCAGAATTGTATTGCAAATGTAGTGCAACTTGTGGGGGAGGTGATCTGTGTATTAACAAATAATTCTCACATGTTCTTATTTGTGATTGTTTTGTAGAATAACTGCTACTATCATGGAGAGGTGCAGGGCCAGACGGACTCAGATGTCACCGTTAGCGTTTGCTCGGGTCTTCTTCGGTGAGGATTGCTATTCAAGAGGCATCTCAGCACTGGCCTTTAACTGCTGTGTACCTCCCCACTGTTTATGTTTACTCAAGTCATTCTGAGCAGCAGCCTGTCTGTCTTAAGAGCTCTAAGAGTGTCATCTGATAGTTGGTATGTGCCGCTGGACGCCCACAGGAAACAAGGAAAATGTCACACCTCATTGGCCATGTCCACAGAGGGAGCTGGTAAATAACTTTGCTCCTCTTGTGCAAGTAATTGGCATCGAGATGGTGCTAATGACCAGAAATATTGAAAGATAAGGGACTTCAGGACACTCTGCTCTCCACACTCAATTAACCAGGCATTTGCAACAGATGTGGAAAGCATAAACTTATAATGTGAAAGTATGCTGTTATATGGTCTTATACATATGAAATGTAAAGAAGACCTCCTAACTACAATTATGTAGCTCCCCAAAGAATTTATGAAGTATACATATGACACTTAATACTAAAGTCTGATTAATCACATACCTGTGTACCATTGTAATTGTATGCTTTAGGTGCACAAGTACACAAATAATATTGGACATGTGTTTAGACTCATTCATAGATCAGTTTTACAAAATGGTTTATGTGTTATAGGCATCTAAAGCTAGCCGTTGCTCTTATGTACTTGTAGACTTGATTTCTTGCAACCACTAACTGTAGTAGCTCTCTCAATTTTTGTTTTGTAAAAGTAGCTCACTGTGGGAAAATGGTTGGAGACCCCTAACCTAAAGTATATATTTGAAGTTTTGTTATTGTTCTGTTCGTTCAGTAAAATCGGTATCCGATTTGTACATGTTTACATCCACAAACAAAGTAGGCATGTTTGAATCAAATATGAAATTATAGCTGATTATTAATAACAAAAACACAGGATATGATTGCCATGCTGTTTTTATTAGAATTTTTGGATTTTTTAAGACAATTATACAATCAAAACACAGACTGAGCCTCACACGAGTCTCTCATTTGGGTTGCCAGTTTTAATGGCAAAATCCAGTTTGTTTACAGTGTGTGCACAATTAGTAGGGAAGTGAGTACTTTGACTGTATCATGATTTTTATGCATATTCTCCAACTCCAAGCTGTATAGACTTGAATTTTTATTGGATTTAAGCATATCTGGTGATGTGTATTTGTCTAACGAGGGAGTGTGTGGCCTAAAGAGATCAACATCCTATATCAAGGTGTGTAGAATTATTAGGCAGCTTTTTTCCTCAGGCAAAATGGGGCAAAAAAAAGAGATTTAACTGACTCTGAAAAGTAAAAAAAATAAAAAATAAAAATAAAAAAAATGTAAAAAGACATTCAGAGGGATGCAGCACTCTTAAAATTGCAAAGATTTTGTGCTGTGATCACAGAACCATCAAACGTTTTGTAGCAAGAAATGTGTTTTGAGAAGAATCAAACATAAACCTTCCAGGAACCCATTATCCTCTAGGCTGTCATATTTTCAGAACTGCAACCTACCTGGAGGGCCCAGAAGTACAAGGTGTTCAGTGCTCAGAGACATGGCCAAGGTAAAGAAGGCTGAAACCCATCCACCACTGACAAGAAACAAGAAACATAAACTGAAACATCAAGGACTGGGCCAAGAAATATCTGAAGACCGATTTTTCAAAGGTTTTATGTACTGATGAGGCGAGAGTGACTCTTGACGAACGAGATGGAAGGGCCCGTGGCTGGATCAGTAATGGGCACAGAGCTCCACTTCGACTCCAGCAAAGTGGAGGTGGGATACTGGTATGGGCTGGTATTATTAAAGATGAGCTTGTTGGATCTTTTCCGGTTGAAGATGGACTCCAAATTAATTCTAAAACTTGCTGCCAGTTTTTAGAAGACACTTTCTTCAATCAGTAGTACAGGAAAAAGTCTGCGTCTTTCAAGAGAAACATGATTTTTATGCAGGACAATGTTCGGTCACATGAATCAAAGTACTCTATTCCATGGCTAGCCAGTAAAGTCCTTAAAGATGAAAAAAATAATGCCATAATCTCCTGACCTAAAGCCTATTGAGAACTTGTTGACCCTCTCCTCCTTAAATGGGAGATTTACGGTGAAGGAAAACAGTTCACCTCTCTGAACAGTGTCTGGGAGGCTGTGGTTGCTGCTGTACAAAAAGTTGATCGTCAACAGATCAAGAAACTGACAGACTTCATGAACGGAAGGCTTATGACCATTAGTGAGGAGAAGGGTGGTTATATTGGCCACAGATTTTTATTTATTTTTTTATTTTTTTAATGTCAGAAATGTTTATTTGTAAATTTTGAGTTGTTCACTATTCTGACAGATGAAAAAACAAGTGAGAATGGAAAATGTTAATTTTTCATTTAGTTGCATATATTTTCTGCACATTAATAGTTGCCCAATAATTGTGCACACATAGGTTTTGACTTTCTAAGAAAGTCAAAACTTGACTTTTATTTTCTCTAATATTCAGGTTTGAGGTTCATTAACATTTTGAACTGACCAAGAGCACTGTAGTTGTTCAATTATAAAATTAATTCTCATAAATACAGCTTGCCTAAGTATTATGCACACAGTGTAAACCTTAAAACGCCTCTCTCTGGTCTGACTCCTCACTACCTAAACCCCAGCTACTGCATGAATCAGTGCCAGTGCAGCCACTGCAGCTCAGTGAGTCAATTTTGAGCTTTCACATGAGACATGATCTATCCATAAACTTAGAATGAGAAAAACTTGTAGGTGTCCTCTGTATAAGGGCACTGATAACCCAGGTTAAGTTGTGATTGTAGTACTTTTATAAAACAATAAGAGTGCATGCTACGCACAGTAAAATACAGTAAAATAGCATATAAAAGAAGTACATATAAAAGTGTTGCTCTTGATAAAAAGTGATCTATCTTTATACAGACACATCCTCCCTCTCAGACAAGAGGACATTACTTGTGGTGTAGCACTCTGTTTCTCAGCCTCGCTCTTGTGTTATGTGCAGGGGCTTCATCTCACTTCAGAACAGAACATTTATCATTGAGCCTGCGCCGGGCCCCCACACCTCAGACCACTTCATCTACAGAGGAGAGGAGCTCACGCTGTCTGCTGGGTCCTGTGGTCACCTCTACAATGTGTCCAATATGTCCTCCTCTCCACCCCCGGACCCCATCGCAAACCCCTTCCAATCCTTCCACTCTAGGGTGAGATTATAGTTTTACTTCCAGCAGAGAGCATCTTTCAAAATGCACCTCAATTCATCTTTGTGATATGTTTCCGTTTACGTAATTGCTACATTTGGTTTGGGGGACATCCACGAGTAAATTTGATGAAATACAAATGGCTTTTGACTAAAGATTAGCGTTTGGCGTGGCTCCCGGTTTGGATAACTTCCTAAAGGTGGTGCCATTGGCTGGTTTTATGTGTGTTCTGAGCCCAAATGGGAAGGTGGAAGCAGAAGGTTTGGCTGTAATTTGTATGGAACAGGTGTGCTATCCATCTGGCCCCTAGTACCCAACATTAACCAAACTCAATTTATGTCAGGTAGGAAGACTTACAGGCGTGCACTTTGTAATGACCTCGCAGTTTTATGTTCAGAGGAGATGGAGGAGATACAGCGGGGGACAGGGGGAATTCAACACTTTACCTTGTATGACTTTGGCATGTTCAGGTTTCAGCCAGAATAATCACATTAAAGTGCATATGTTTTATAGGACACATGCAGATGGAATTTGTTATAAGATGTCACAGCATGGAAGAGGTAATTTAAAGGGCCTATATTGCACTATTTTATGATCTATGTTATAATGCTGTCTCCTCTGCAAAAACATACCTAGAGTTCTGTTTCATTCAAACATATTTAACACACAAACCCTGCATATTTAGGCTTAGTTCTTCTCTCAGACTGAAAACACTCTGTTCCATCTTGTGATGTGGTAATACAAGAAGTGCTCCACTGTGTTTTCAAACTCAATACACCTCCACTACAATCATTTAGATAATGTCAGCACTGGAGTTGCCAATCTCTTATGAATAAAAAGGCATAGCTGATAACTGCATTTTGAGCTTTGGAGATGTAGATAGACAAATAAACCAGGATTACTGAAACATGTAAATGAAACAAAAAACATAACTGGGTAGTTTTTGTACGAGGTAACAATATTTAACATGATTTAAAATTTATTTAAGAATCAGTTTTGTGTAATATAGGACCTTTAACTGATCTGGGAATTGTGGCAAATTGTGGAGAACTTTGGATTCCAAAACAAAATGTTAATAAAAATAAATATATTCATATATATTCACATATTCTAAATTTCAATTCTTTGACTGTTTGCATTTTTGTTGATGTCATCAGATTGTGATTCTCTATGTCTCTATTAATGCAGCTGGTCAGACACAGACCCACCCTCTTTTCTTATTCATGAGGCTCTGTAAGGTTCTGAGTCAGTGGCAGCTGGATTCAACCAATCACAGTAAAGCGTGAGCATTCAGAAGGGGCAGATTCTTCTTTTGAGTGACTAGAAAAATCCAAAGTGTACATGAATTGTGATCAAATTGTTATAGTGATCTGTCTCTAAGAAACAGACCTGTTTAGTCGTTTATAACTCAAAAACATTTGTTATGTTGATCAGTTTTTATTTAATACTGATTTTCCTAGTAAATTTGTATTGAAATGTTGATATTTATATTTTTTTCTTTTAGGTATTTATAGAAGGAAAAAAACTAAATTATTTTATGGCACTTTGTAATTTTCTGTGAGTGTTTTTTTTTTTTTTTTATATTAAGATGTTTTATTTTTTTATTTTCAAAAACAGTACATCAACATCTGGTAAGTCAGTGTCATCAAGTTATCATGTTTAATTTCAACTATAACTATTGACACCTTCGAGACATGTAAACAATATAGTTTGCGTGGATCATAACAAATGAACTGATCCTGTATTTTAGTGCAATGTAGTACATCCATTTTTTAAAGTTTAGATTTGACTTATTTTGTTTGTACTTTGTAATCTAATCTTTTTGCTTCCCTTCAGCACAAACGTCACGCCCAGAAAACCACCAAGTACGTGGAGCTGATCATTGTGGCTGACAACAGAGAGGTAACGCTCCTATGAACTGTTGTATGTGAAGTGACTGAACTTAGATTTAGACAAACTTTATTGATCCACAAGCGGAATTATTTGGACACAGTGGATCACATATCACAATATATTATAATAACAATGACCAATAATACTTTCTAAATATGTCACAAAAATAGCAAGAGATTGGTGTTATAAACAAGGCATAATTATATAAATCTGTTGTCCCAGGCTCCAGGGTTTTGGGGTCCTACAATTTGACCCTTTTCCTATTAATTATATTAGAAAGGGGCCCATGTGATGCTTCTTGCCCTGGGTCCCCAAATTTCTGTCAACAGGCCTGATATGGAGTATGTTATGAATGTAGTTCTGTATCTCACTGTTTGAGCAAAGCTGTAAGAGCCTCTTAGAGAATGAACTCCTCTGTCCCTCTGTAGTCTGGTGCAGTTGGTGAGCAGGAGTGTCCATGATATGACAAATGTCTCCAGCTCACAGCAGATCACGTGACATCCACACAGAGAGAGCTGGGGAAGAGTCTGGATAAGCTGCAGTAACAGAGAAAGGCTCCCCAGGGACCGCAGGGAATTAGGTCACTGTGCGACCTACAGTGTGGTCTAATGGCACAGACAGGAAGAGCTCCAAATGATTCTCCCAGCCCAGCGTTCAGGAAACAGGAAACGGACGAGTGGATAGAGAAGCCGTGTCATAAGGTTTTTATGTCTGGGAAGATCTGTGAGAATTCAACAGAGGTCATATCTAGTATTGTCATGTGACTAGAGGGTTGCAGATTCAAATCGTAATTTAAAGGGCCCATATTACGCTATTTTGTGATCTGTTATACTGTTGTTTCCTCCTCAAAAACATACCCGGAGTTGTGTTTTGAATTGCTCTGCTGGCCTCAACGTAAAGGTAGCTGTTAACTTGAAAACTATAACATAATGACATCACAAGGTAGAAAAAAACATTTTGAGCTTTGGAGATATAGACAGACGATTATTATTAAAGGATTATTTAAACGTGTGAATGAAACAAAACAAAACTCCAGGTATGCTTTTGGTGAGTTAACAACATTATAACATGGCGTAAAGCTCACAAAAAGCCATTTTGTGTAATATAAGACCTTTAAACATTGTAATAAAAGTTCAGAAATATTTAATTTTCATTCGATATCTCAGTTTCAGTATCCGCATATTTTTTGTCTTTTTTGTCTTGATAAATTTAGATAAGCTGAGATATGGTCAATACAGACCGAAACATGAGAGACATAAAAAAAAACTAAAATATGCAAATCACCAAGTCTTTCTTGTGGCAACCCAAAAGGAGAAATGTCTCAAAAAATAAAGTTACCTTTTACCAGGAAATTAATGTCTTTCAAAAGATTAAATATAGTTTGAAAAATTTTGTGATAGATCTCTGACTTGAAAAAGCAAGTATTATCCTTTCTCCAGAAGACAAATGCACCTGGCTCCCTATCTATTTCACTGTGAAAGTTTGAGTGATGGAGCACACTGTTATAAGTGAGAACACAGATGTTGCCAGATCCACAGCTCTTTACATCTTTCATATAGACCAGATACATACAGACATTATAGTACCAGATGTGCACTCAGCTCATTCTGTGTAAATGCCATATAGTGATGCCAATAAAGTGGTTATTTATAAGATTTGTGGATATACTTACCTGAACAATATGGTAGCCATAACATTTACAATCAAATCTTTAATGTAAGCAAATTAAACAAAAAACAACTGGACTTACTAGTCAACCTGATTGCTTCTTCAGGAAGCATCAGTTAATCAAATCTTTAGTTTGTAGTGATGTTTAATTTAGTACTGTATGTGTAAAATTCTACTAAATCATATCACCATATTGACCCTGAAACATATCAAAATAAATGGATCACACACAAAAATCCAGTTGACCCAAATCTAGATTTTTTAGGATTATTGTTGGATTGGATACCGAAATGAACTTTTAAGACCCCATTTATTCTGGACTGGTTCAATGTAGAGACGGTTTCAGCAGTGGTCCTCTGGACATGTTTTTGCAGTTAAGATGTTTTGGCTCCCATCCAGAAGCCATTTTCCATTTGATGGTACTGGCTTGAGACACTAACTAATCAACTAATCATTGGATTTATGTAGCACTTTCAAGACACCCAAAGCGCTTTACAGAGCATTATTTATTGACTCCACACTCAGTGGTGGTAAGTTACTATTGTAGCCACAGCAGCCCTGGGGCAGACTGACAGAAGCAAGGCAATCTCTGCCATCAGCCCTTCTGACCACCTCACTCACTCACACGCAAACAACGTTCATACTAAGCAATGTGGGTGCAGTGCCTTGCCTAAAGACACAATGATTGTGGCACTTGGTATTCCCAGTGATCTCTCATCCAAGACCCTAGACTTTCTACTCCTCTGAGTTAACTAAGTCCAGCCCCAAATGGAGGAGTTTTAGAGTGAAGCTGCCGTTGTTTACTAGCTAACATCATCATTTGTTTTTATGTCGAAACATCTTGATTGCAAAAACAATGTTCAGATGACCACCTTCTCCTTCCATTCATCCAACATGATGCGTTTTATGTTTGTTCCTAATTGGCTGCTATGGTTTTATTTGACCAAGGAATTACTTAAACTTCTTTGTGAACTATTACAACACAGCACACATTGATATTTACTTCAATACTCTGAACCTTTCTATGCAAATGCAAATCACCTCTCGTACCCACATAATTTAGATCAATTGTTTTGCAGTACAAGGTCCTGTTAAAAATGCATTTTGGCTGAACTCCCAGCGGGGTGTGAACAGAAGGTCACCACTTTTACTCCAGTTTAGAGCCGGAGCTTTTCCCCCGTTGCCAAATCTGCCAATAGACTTGCTCCCCATGGCCCTGCCATTCGTCACTGTAACACTGGGAGATTTGTCCACATCCAGATGGTCACAGCTTGACAGTCTGGCCCAGCGCACTCACTAAATGCACCCGCTGTAAATATTTTCATAGAAGACAACGGCAAAGAAGCTATTTTGATTTTACGCTTGACTGAAATGTTCAATTTGGGATGACTGTTAATAATTTTTGCTCTTTTTTTCAGTTTCAGAAGCAAGGGAAAGATGTGGAGAGAGTGAAGCAACGACTGGTGGAGATAGCCAATTATGTAGACAAGGTACAAGCTCCTCTTCCCCATCGCACAGGAGGGATAAATCACTTTTTAAAATAGAAATATGGCTGCCAGACGAGATTAATAGCCCCAGTTGTGTGATGGATTCATGTCCCACTAAAACAGCTGCTTTTAGGCCCCTCACAAGCAGTCCCAGGGCTGTGTATGTGGACACACAAGTAGCAGGTGCAAGAGGGGAATCGGGGGGTGAAAGGGAGCATGGGTAACTGATAATGGAGAAGGCTTTTTCTGGTGAAATATTATGCAACTAATGATGAGCTCATAATGATTAAAATGCCAAGTTATGTGGTTTATTGATGTAAATTGAGATAAAGATTTAAGCTTGAACTCTTCAACCATGAATGCCATAATATTTTAATTGAATCTTCTGATGTAATCAAACTAATTGACCAGTAACACCACTGCAATAGGACACTCCATCTCAATTTGCTGTGTGATCTTGGAAGTGGTTTTCAAGTGATCTTCATTCTTGATTACCAACTATGTTTCTCCCTCATTTGCGATTAAAGCATCTCAGACTTAACAAAAAAAAACAAAAACTCAATAATTAGTAACATTCTTTACAATATACGTATTTAATAGACACTAATTAAAAGTACTTAAAACTTCCACAAGTAAACAAACATTCAAAGATAATCAAAGTTTGAAATGTATTAGAATTTTTTACAACTTTTTTACTTAAAAAGACTGATTTGAAGATTCACTATGTAACTTTCTTGTCTCCACAGTTATTTCTTGTCTAGAATATTCCTTAGTAATGCATTAAATGTAACTGTCTCCATAGAAACAAGCAGGAGATGTTACCAGGTCAAGTTATCATGTCAGATCAGTACAATTTATTAATTGTGTCTCAATCTGAGAGAGATTTGTTTTTTTATGCCACACTGTGGATGACTCCAGAGTTAGGGTTAGATTCTATATAAAGTGACATCTTTTTTACAGAAAGGTTGCACCTTTAATTACTCCAAAGCATCTGTTTCATATTTTTCCGTTAAAAGTATATCACTATAGTTTTAATACCATCACAATGCATCAGAATTACTTTTCCAAACATTATTAATGGCACACGAGTTCTGCTATCAAAGCTGTGTAAAATGAACCAATCTGACTGACTCTGACTCACTGTATTGACACCTTTCTATGGCCCTCTCATCTGAAAATGTTGAAATATTGAAAAAAAAATTGACACCCCTGAACTATATGTATGGTATTGTCTCTTTCACGCATATAATAATATTCCTAATTGTGCTAGCAATTTCTCCACTAACCACCAAACACTGATGCAGTCACGCCTTAACCCTGCCATATATTTCTTCAAGGTTAACATGCAATATCCTCCAAACATCACACCATTTCATCCTTAACACGAGTAGATAAAGTTGAACCAGGACTAAGTGAGAGGTGAGATGATGTTTACCTCTGCTTCTCTGTGTCTGCCTCCCTATAGTTCTACCGGGCCCTGAACATCCGTGTGGCTCTGGTGGGTCTGGAGGTGTGGAGCGATGCTGATAAATGTCCCATCACCCAGGATCCCTTCACCACTCTGCATGAGTTCCTAGACTGGAGGAAAGTCAAGCTCCTGCCACAGAGGCCTCATGACAACGCACAGCTCATCAGGTGGGGGAGATATGGGCAAGATGGTGAAGATATGATATGGTTTATATAAATGCCAAGTTTTGAAGTATGAAGAAGTCAAACTACTAATGTGTTCTGCCATGAGTAATAAAAACATCAAATTTGAATGATTTTATTTAACTAATCTAAAACAAAAATCTAAAAATAAGATTTAAAGGTAGATGATATTTTTCTAGTACTGTACAAGAGTAGCAAAACAGGTATCATGAGGCAGTTAAAGGTGCACTATGTAATTTTTCTGATGAATGGTCTGCCACCAGCCTGTCTCCATGGAGATGTAATTGCATTTGGAGACATGGAAGCAAGCAGGGGACACTCCCACTCCAGATCCATGGAGTGGTGGCCCCATTCCTAGCAAGATGATCCATGTCGGTATGGATGGTATACTTGTATTCAAGTTAAGCTAAGTAAATTCAGTCTTATGCAGAACATTTCAGGCAAAGCATTATAATCTCCATGGATACAAGCAGGAGTATCATACCATAAAAGTTACATCCTGTAGCTTTATAGATGTCAGTATGTTGACTGAAAGCATATTCTGTATTTAGGGCTTCACTCCAGTATATCTGATCTTATTATGTTTGCATTATCCATATAACATCATAGATATGTTAATTTATGTGGTGTTGCTTGTGTCTGGCCCTTCAAACTGTGATGTATTGTTTAGAAATCACGAGTGTCCATTAGGGTAAGCACTAAATTAAATTAAAAGAAGTTTCAAAGTAAATCACATTAAAGGAGCATATATTAAAGATAGAAACTTCATGAAGCACACACCACATGAGCTCCTATATGCCCTGTTATATTTACAGGCCATCTGAGAGTACTGCACTGAAATAACTCTATCAGGAAATGCATTTGCAGCACATAACTTTGGAAACTGCAAGCTCTCTATGTTTACATTGTGTTGTAGAGGGCAACAGGACAGGCCCTGGGGCTTTGTCCCTATTACTGCAGTCCAATATATGCCCATTCTGTTCCTGTACTGTGCACTGTAAATATTACTCTGGTTTGAAGCTATTCTCACATGACTGTAAAGACCTGAACGTTACTTTAG
This sequence comes from Boleophthalmus pectinirostris, assembly GCF_026225935.1. Lineage (NCBI taxonomy): Eukaryota > Metazoa > Chordata > Actinopteri > Gobiiformes > Gobiidae > Boleophthalmus > Boleophthalmus pectinirostris. The sequence goes on along the minus strand of NW_026571404.1, from coordinate 27,400,027 downwards.
AAGGAAATAATAGGGCTTTCAACAATAACAGGCAATGTCACAGCAAGTGTATGGTTTTACCAGTATTAAACAACTTTGTAAAGTACTAAAAGTACTACGGATAACAATATCACTTTTTTCAGTTATATTGTAAACATTGAGAATCAGTTTATTGGCATTCCTATATAGCACAAGACAGTTATGTTAATATTGCTGTAGAATGCATGATTAATGGTGCTGTTATTGAAAACCCAGGTCTAAAATTTCACACTTGGGTGATCTGTCATATTACCAGACACAGGAGACTAATTGCAATTTCACAGTATTTAGACATTCCTACTGTGGATTTTGAAAAAATGCCTTTTAAAACACACCTGATCTGCTATAATTATGAGAAGTCTTGAGTATGATCTCATATAACACTGGTTTTCTTATTTTTCCATGACCTTTGCCCTGTGCAGTGGGGTCTATTTTCAGGGCACTACCATCGGCATGGCACCCATCATGAGCATGTGTACGGTGGAACAATCTGGAGGGATTGTGATGGTAAGTATAGACCCTTCATCTCCTCCTCTTCCTCTCCGCTGCCCTGCCCCCACCCTCCTTCATCCACACTGTGTGATTGAATCAGTGTAGACTTTGTCCAGATCTGTTTAGGCAGCATGAGGTGTTTGCTGCTGTATGGTGGAAGGGCATTTGATAACAAGTCTAACATGGAATCGGGGTTTTTTGTTGGTTTTTTTTATCCTGGCATTTTCACAGTAATTTCTGACAGAAAAAGGCCATTATTGTGCTTAGGCAAACCAGTACTAGGCATCCAACATCAACACAAAACATGCACAATAAGCAAAAGCTAAGGTTATTGTGACGAAGAAGTTGGGGGTTGCCCCAGTGGCGCTGAAGGATGGGTCAAATGCAGTGGACAAATTGGTCTATGCGAACAAAAAAAAAAAAATCACTTAATTCAGGTGAATTCAGGACAGGTCTTTCTAGTAATTACCTGAGCACAGTTCTACATGACCATTTATGTAAAAGTTTAAATAATATTATATTACATAGGGCTTAAAAAAATCATAGTTCTATTTTGATAATCATAATCATAGTTATCTGGACTATACAGACTCCAAAACACATATGAAAACACATTTTATAAAAAGACAGTGGCATTAATAAATTATGTTTAGGTCAAAAAGAATAACAATAGTGGATTTTCGCCAATAATACACTTTATTTGTAAATATTCTCAAATTAGAAGACTTCAGTCACCATATTTTGACCTATATTTGGTTCAAGCAGACCTTTTTTTTAAATTATTATTATTTTATGCAAATAATAAATAACATAATGATCCATGAGTGTCATAGCTATATAGCAGACACAAGCACAATAGGTTTTGTGTGTAACTTTTTGGTTTAGGGTCCTTCACCTCCTGTTTCTATGGATATGTCATTGTTCTGCCTAGAATGTTCTACGGTATGACATTAAATAGATTTAACCTTTAATTTTTTCAAGTACAGGTGGTGTTACAGCTCAAAAATAATACCTTAAAAAAACAGGCATTCTGACTGTTCCCAAGGTTGCCTCTCCACAGATCTGACCTGTAACTTGGTCTAGTTTGGCCTCCATGAAAATAGAAAGGTTTAGTACCATACTGTGAAATATTCCAGACAAATCAATAACATATCCATGGAAAATGCATTTGATGGACTCTCCACCAGAAAAGTTACACACTGCACCTTTAAAAATGTGTTTTGAAAATCTAAATTTACAGTGAAATTAATAATTTGATTCATCAACTAATTGAAAATATAATCTCTGACTAATCAATCACTAAAATAATAGTTAGTTACAGACCTAATATTACATAGATCCTCAGGCAGTACATTTTATGATATACCCTGGAAATCCAACTCGAATAAAGGCCTGAAGATTGTGCTTTAATATAATATACGTACTAAAGTAAAAATACTTAAAAAGCCTGTCTAAATATTTGACTAAACTAATGTTATGAATAAAGGCTGCATTCAGATATAGGCTATTACAGCACATACAATCAATATTTACTTTACTATTTACAGTATACATACACAGTTTCTTCGGTAAATATTCATGAAAAATGAAAATGAGGACACAGTTTTGCAGATGCCCTTGTAAAGTCATTCAATTTCACGCAGCCTCTCTGATTTTCCTCCTGACACAACTAAAGAAGGGTTACTCCAAGGACACAACCTTTAAATAATACTAGGTTCGGTTTCATATCTGTTCCCAAATTGTTTATCCAAAGTCCTTGCGCACATTAAATGATAGCCCTACCCTCACAAAAGCAGAGAAGATCTTTTATAAGCTATCACAACCAAACCATATTGGGATGTGCATTTCCCATTAGTGGATGTAGTAGTTATTTGTTTTGCTGGGTCTGGCAGTTTCAAGGCAGCTCCAGATGTTTCTTTTCCCCATTACTTACAGATGGCAGATGTTTTGGACAGAGATTAGAAGAGAGGTGCAAACCAGTTAGGAGGAGGGTGGACATCTTTCATCACGCTCTCACCAACCACCAAGACCTTTTATTCGCTCCAAATGCACTTTTCATTTTCACAGCTTGTACCAGCGTAATGTGTTCGTGGTCATAACTTAAAGTCATGTGGGTGCTTTTGTGCCAATAGAAAAGCTGACAGCATCTTAGCTTTTTGTCTCGAAAATGAGGTTTTCCTCCAGCAAAAATGATATCCGGGAGGAGCCATCAAAGCATTACTGGGTTACAAGCGACACAATCTCCACGGTTACGGGTCATGGTTTCAACAAAGTAATGTTTCTGGCTTTGGTGAGTTTTGATTTAGTTTGTGTTTTTGTGTGGGAGCGCTGGTCTGTAAATTTGGTAAACAGAAAGGAGATGAGAAAAGTTTTCGCATCCTTCTGGCTGAAAGGCAAGGGCTAGCTCGTAGATTCTACCCTGTAATCAGACACTCAACTTTGACACATGCCCCCATCTTAAAAGGAAGTGTGTAATTTTCCCATGTAGTGTTCAGGACCAGCGTTTATGGGTGGGCTCTGCTATGACATAGTGAATACATTTTTCTGTCTGTAACTTTGCAAGATTGATAATATGTTATCAAAGAGGCACTATCCAAGCTTTTAAGTGGATACAACAAAATGTTCACATTTTTTAGCACTTAAAATAACTTTAAGTAAATAAAGATAAGTTAGAGCTGAACACTGTACCAGAAAAGTTACACATTGCACTTTTTTACAGAGTATCTGGATTTTGTTTTTAGTCTTTGACTAAAAAAGCTTTTCATAATAATGATAATAATAATTTATAATGCTTATATATAGTGCTTTTCTTGACACACTAAGATGCTTCACACAGTTCAAACAAAGAAAACACAAATTAAAACAAAAATTAGATTCAGTTATTCGAAGTTTTGAACAGATGAACTTTTAGAGTATTTATTTCCTAAAAAAAAAAAAAAAAAAAAAAACTGATCCAAATGTGTAAAGTAGCTGTTATTTATCCCAAGTAACCACAGAACAGCTTTATCTAAATAAAAATTCAAACACTATATGAGGTTCTGGGCCCACTACGAACAGTAAATAGTCTTAATACATCAAAGTAAATGTCCAAGCAGAATATTAACTGAACTGAAATTTGGATCGGCACTGAAATCCAATACCATTATCGGATTGGTGTATCTCTGTCAGTGCGTGGTAGACATATGTTCCATGTAGTTCACAACTTTTCAATACTGATTCTATACCCAAAAAAGACAAAAAGTGCAGAATATGAACTATGCAACTGCTCTTGAAAGTGAAAATGAATAAATATACATGCATCCTCTTTAATCTCAATTAATTTGACTTCAACTGACTTTACTTCTTGCTGTCTCACCTTTATATTTTGTTTGTGAATAGAAAATTTTCCAAGGAAGGTGAAATACAGCAACTTTTTGTCCTTGTTCAAATCTTGCACATACGCAACACAACTTCTTCCACAGCTTCCTAAGTAGAAAGGCCTCCTCCTTACGCTATAGAAATCATGCTTGTTTACAGCTGGTGCGCGTTCGGAATGGCTGAACAAATTGCTGTTGAAGTTACCTGTCCAGAAATACTTTAGCGACCAACGCGTCAGACTTTAGACCCTTTATCTGCTTCAGTGCATGCCATCGCTAGAAGGAATCTCCAAGAATCACCTTAGTTTGGGTTCACTCCTTTTCCCCTTCTCTTCTTCTTTCAACAACCTCAAGAATGGATTTTCTTTTGCGGCTCACTGGTAGTGGATTCTTGTCTCCCATTGCAACAAACTTTGAGTAAACAGCATCTTGTGTATGTGGAATGCGTGAGAGGTGTACGTAAATCACATAATTCCAATGCGCCGGCAAGTCAGTTACGCTACAAACGGAGGGAGCTTTGATTGACAACCTAACAGCCAATACATAACAGGGTCATCATAATTACAAGGCTGCTGCATCTCTATAATGCAATTTTGAACTTTCATTAACAATTTGAAACAAAAAAATCCTCCATATAACCTTTCCATAAAACTATTTTGAAAAGGGCATGCAATTCAACATTTTTTACAAATAAATAAATAATTGGAAAATAAGTTCTTAAGAATCTCTTTTTATACTTGTTTTCCTTCTCAAAAATCAGTTAAAATTAAATGAAATAACATGAGTACTTTCCCTTTTCGCAGGATCACTCGGAGAATCCTCTTGGCGCAGCAGTGACTTTGGCTCATGAGCTTGGGCACAACTTTGGGATGAACCATGATACCCCAGAGCGAGGCTGTGGCTGTAGGATGACCGTGGACCGAGGAGGCTGCATCATGACCCCATCCACAGGGTAAGAACTGGTCTTTTCAACTAGAGGTGTGAGATGTATTGAAAAATGTATCACAATTTTTGTTTTGGGTATGTAAAATTAGGACATTAAAGGTCCTATATTACATAAAACTGATTCTTGTGAGTTTTAAGTCGTGTTATAATGCTGTTCTTGCCTTAAAAACATACCTGGAGTTGAGTTATGTTTTGTATCTTTCACACAAATTTGAGTAATCTTTTATTATTAGTCTGTTTACATCTCCAGAGCTCAAAATGTTCTGTTCTATCTTGTGATGTTGCATGAAACAGTAGTTTTCAAGTTAACAGCTGTCTTTTACCTTTTGTTCAGTAGAGATTGGCAATTTCAGAGCTGAAATGATTCTAATGGAGTTGTGTGGAGTTTAAAAACACATTGGAGCACTTCTTGTATTAGCACATGACATCGGAAGTGTTTTCTGTTTGAGAGAAGAACTCAGCCTAAATATGCAGGGTTTGTATGTTAAATATGTGTGAACGAAAAAAGCACAACTCCAGGTATGTCTTTGATGAGGAAACAACCTTATAACATACACTACAAGATCAAAAGTTTTAGAACACCCTAATTTTTCCAGTTATTTCTTGCTAATAAATTCATGCAAGTCCAGTGACTGGCTTGAAATGGTACAAAGGTAAGTACTGAACAGCCAGAGGTAAAAAAAAAAAAGATAATAAGATCATAAAACACAAGTACAAGCTCTGCCAAAAATATCTCAGGACAAAAGAACAAGATGGTGAGCTTGAAAACACGGAGTGTCCAGCACAGTCTCCAGACTTAAGCCCCATCGAGCTGGTTTGGGATGAACTGGACAGAAGAGTGAAAGCCAAGCAACCTACGAGTGCCACACATTTATGGGAACTTCTGCAACAGACTTGGAAAGAACTTTCTGAAGCATATTTGATTTCTATTCTAAAAAGGACAAGCCACGAGTGTGTTCAGCTGTTATATCTGCCAAAGGTGGACACTTTCATGAATCAAAAGTTCAGAATAGGTGTTGATCAAGAAAAAATTGGAAAAAGTGTGGTGTTCTAAAACTTTTGACCAGTAGTGTAGATGAGAAAATAGTGTAATAAGTTTGTTGTTGTTTTTTTGGTTTATTGCACTGAGAATATGCATTCTTACTGTGAGCAGGCTTGGATCCACGCAAACCTGACTCTTACTTGGCCTGTTTGTTTCCACTATTATGGCTATTATCTTCCACATTATCGTATAAAGCGTATCTATCTCCATGTCGAATGTGATGTTCCACCTCGAGAAAGTTACATACGGTTCCTTTAAAACAGTAAGAAATGATTTTTTTTTTAAAGAGTTGATTAAAATAAACATAACAGAAATGACTATTGTAATCACCCAATCAGAATATAAAGGGATATTTTTGGCATTTTTATTGTTTTCTAAGGTCCATACATGTTTTGTGCTGGTTTTGTACCTCGATCATTACCTGTTACAGACATATTTTACCATATTCCTGATACATTGCCAAAATATTGTTTAAATATCGTTATCAAGATAATTTTTGTGAGAATTGCCCAGCTCTACTCTCTGCACACAAACAAAGTCCCAATCTAAACCATTCGCTTGCCTTTTTCATTTACTTCATAATAATACATCATTAAAAAGCTCATTGTAGAAACTCAACCTCTCATTAGTTTTACAAATATTATTCTTATTACCTTTTTGGTTAGGGTTTGGTCTTTGTCAAATGCACTGCACTCTGTTTCGTGGAAAAAAATTTCGGTCAATTTTGGGAACAGGAAAAAATAAAACTGGCTGCAATGTCAATGGATCTATTTGAGTTTGGAAAATTGCTGTAACCCTGACAACCTGATAAAGTCAGATTGGATGCTGTATGCACTTGTTGACACAGAAGGGTACTGAGTTTCACTTACTTGAGTATATTTTTAATAAAACTGTACTACTTCACAAATATATTTTACAGTTACATTACTTTTATTTAAAGGTGCACTGCATAACTTTTCTAGTGGAGGGTCTGCCACATACTTGTCTTCATGGGGATGTTATAACTTGGTCACAAGCAGACGATGGACCCTTCCCTCTTAAGTCTTAAGTTTTGTCTGACTATAGATTGTTGTAAAATGTTGAGTTTGGTTTGCTTCTTGAATTTTGGGGGAAAACGGATGGAAAAATCATGTCTAGTTTAGAGTGTTTTCGATGAGATTTGATCAGATTTGTCCCTCTGAGGTTACTAGAAGGAGAAATAATATTTTTTTGTTTGGAGACACTATTTTGTTAATGCTAACTCTTTTTTTTTTTCACGTTTAAAGAATCACAGAGAATAGATTTTCTTATTTAACTTTTTTGCTTTATTTAGCAAAAATGTTTTTTCACAGTGTTGGCCTTGACTAAATTTGAGATTTGGCCTTCTGTGGATCCTGTAGTTTTTAAAATTAGGTTGAAACTTAATTATTTTCAGAATTGAATTCCAAATTAACTGTAGTAACCTTTTATAATGAAATGCGGAGGATAAAAATTGGTCTTTTGAATTTTAAATTAAGAAGATAAGAAGGTGCTGTGCTGAGTGACCAAGTTCATTTGAATGCAAAAACAACAACAGAGCAAGAGCCCTGTTTATAATAATGAAGTCTACTTACACATTGCCAGTTAATTCTTGAAATGTCATTGTGCTTTATTATTACAGGTTACTTCTATTATGAAAAGTGAATTCAGGTACACAATCATAGACGTGCTCACGTTAAGACGGTCACTATAAAAAAATTTGAAAGTAGAAGTAAATATAGACGATAAACAATAATATTGAAACTAATTTATGCTACTGACACCAAGGGCTAACCCAACAGCTGGTTTAAACCACAAAAACGGTTTTAAATCTTCAATATTGTTTAGTTTACATCTGTAATGAGTCATAGAAGTTATGTATTCAACATTTTACAGCTTAAAGGTGCATTGTGTAACTTTTCTGGTGGAGGGTCAGTCATATGCTTTTCTTCATTGAGAAGTTATTACTTTGTATGGAATGTTTCACAGTATGGCATTAAACCTTTCTATCTTCATGGAGACCAAACCAGACCAAGCTATTGGTCAGATCTGTGGAGAAGCAACTCTGCTCACAATGTCAGAATGCCTGTTTTCTAGGTATTTCTAATCAGTAGTAACACCTATAATTGAATAAATGTAAGGTAGCGCTGTTTAAAGTCATACTGTGAAACGTTCCCGGCAGAGCAATGGCATATCCATAGAAAGAAACCGGTGATGGACCCCCAAGCAAAAAGTTACACAGTGCAAACTTAAATCTAATCAAAAATTGCAAGAAAACGTGCATGCGATACATATTGATTCCAAAAAGTTATTGTTACAGTTTTCTTGTGTTGAACATTAAGTCAATATAGTAATTATAGTAGCAGGTCTAACTCACATTCACACTGACTCAGGCCTGGTGCTGATAACACTGTGCCCACTCTGATGCAGGCTGTGCTGTTTGTAAGAGGGGCAGATAACAGTCACTCACAGTGCACCTCTGCCACATCTCCAACATTTACTCTCTGTGACCAACACAACTCACTCACTGCAGAGATGTGCAACAAGGACAGACTCTACAACACACAGAAAAACATGGGGATGGAAAAATACTGAAAAGTTTCTTTTTTATAATCCTATATATATATATATATATATATATATATATATATATATATATATATATATATATATATATATATATATATATATATATATATATATATATATACATATTAAACATATGCAGGACTGAACTCAATTGAAATAAAACGTTGGGTTAGCTAAAGATAACTTGGTTAAAAGCTCATGAGAGTCAATTTTACATAACATTTCTTCTTTAAGAAAAAATAGATAAATAAACCAATGAATTATTGGACTAAACTTGATGGAAACTAGGCTGAACTGGACTTAATCACAACTAAAGCAGGTCTAACCCTTACTGACAGAAGTGAAACAAAACCTGAGTGAAATTAAATAACTGTTCAATAGAACTGCCAAACACTGCTGATGTTTCAATAGAAAGAAGCCAACTCTATAAGGTGACATTGACCTGAACTGACCGGCACATAATATAACTAACGCTATTACATTTTCTATTATCTAAAGGCCTTTGTTCTGTGCTTAAATTCTTGCAGGGAATCGTCTATTGCTTTGGTTGAATCATCTATTGCTTGATTGTTCAGCTCTCTTAAAAATACTTAAAAATTTATGGATGTATTAGTTAATGTTTCAATATATTGAGTCTGTTCAGTTGCTTATACCACAATATCACAGTTTAAAGGTGCATTGTGTAACTTTTCTGGTGGAGGGTCCACCATCTACTTTTCTCCATGGAAATATGGTATTGGGCCCGGTCAAGCAGAAGTATACAGCAAGGCCAAAAATTCAAGTTAATGCATCTGATATAAAATGTATTCAACAGAAAGCATATGTACTCTAGTTTATGAAACTGTTTACCTTTTTTCTGTACCATTATTGGTTCTAAAGTTACATACGTTATAAACATACCATTTATGCAACATGGAACAAAAATTATTTCCCAAATTTCAAAGACAAATCTTGTAAATAAATTTATGTATTTCATCATATCTTGTGTTATTCGATCTTTGAACTGTTGATGAAGGTACATGATTTAAAAAAAAAAATAAAAAAATTTTAAATGATAAAAATTAGCTTGGAAGGACTGACATATTTTATAGAAACAGTTACCTTTCATTTTGAAGTAATATTAAAGTATTCGGAAGAAAAAAGCTGACAAATTATGGCAAATCATGCACCTTCTACTTGCTTACACAATTTTCCCTTCGTTACTTTTCCCTCCGTTACCATGACCTTTCTTAATAAAAAAATCTCATTACTCAAAAAGTAAGAGGTTTTTTAACCTAATCTTGTACCATATGATAGAAAACTATATGAAGCAAATATTCAAACCAGTTTGTTAAGGATATGTAAGTGAGAACCGGTAGTTATCTCTGTTTGTATTTATTGCCCAAAAAGTGCTGCATATTTCATTCCCTGCGTTACCGACATGAGTTTTTAAATTTTTGTCAACAACTTGAAAGAATATCACAGGTTTAACTTTACCCTGTTGGAGTGTTAACTCTTTCCTACATTCTGATACCTTACTTATTTCAATAGTCCCTCTAATTTCTGAATAAGAGCTATTTGAATGTAAAAAACCTGCCCCTGTTTCTCTATGTTACCGCTTGACCGGACCCTATTGCTTTGTCTGAAATATTTCACAATATGGCATTAAACCTTTTCATCATTGTGGAGACCAAACCAGGCTAAGTTACTGGTCAGATCTGTGGAGAGGCAACTCCACTCAAAGTTTTTGTAAGTATTTTAAAGCGATAAATCCACATATTGTGGAACATTTATTGTGAAACACCCTCATGTTTCTATGACATGTCCATAGGAACATGAGGGTGACGACCCCGTGAGCTACTGTTATCCAGTGCCCTCTCCAGTACAGTTGTGTTACTCTGTTGACTATATACATAATCTATGAGGGTGCCCGCCTGGACTGAGTTACCTTAAGTGACCTTTTACAAAACCGTAGAGCATGAACTGTCAACATCAGTTTGAGCAGTGACAGCTCAGCAAACGGAACCTCTCCTCTTTAAACATTTATCTAAAGAAAGCCTGATGGGCCCCATAGATTCATACGCCCATACATAATGCAGGATATACATTGGAATTTTAATGTATGGCTGAGGTAGTTACTGTCACCCCCTACGGACCGCGTGACAACACTATATATACACTGCTATAACCTTTCCAAACACCAAGGGACTGACTTATCATTATTCACAAGTTAACGGGTATTGACTGTTTTGAATTACAAGAATTCATGGACAAGATGTATTGATATCAGCATAATAATTCAGTTCATTGCTTAACTTAAAAGAAATTCCAAAGCTTTGAATGTGAATGTGAAATGCATGCATAAATAATTAATTTTCATGATTTATACAGGAATAGTTGTGTGGATAAAAGTAATTTCACTTGCGGTGACATTGAGACCAGTGCCACATACATACTGTAACTGTATTTATAATTTTCAAGGCTAGAAAACATTCCATTTTAAATCAATACATAGAAAATACTGTCTTTTTCATTTTAAAGGTCCTATCTAGTACACAAAATGGATTCTAGTGAGGTTTAAGCCATTACACAATGCTGTTACCTCATCAAAAACATATCTGGAGTTGTGTTTTGTTTCATTCACATATATTCACACTTGAGTAATCTTGGTTTATAAGTCTGTTTACATCTCCAAAGTTATAAATGCTCTGTTCCACCTTGTGATGTCACCTTTTACCTTTACGTTGCTTGGTAGTATTTGGCAGTTCCAGGGCTGAAATGAAGTTGTGTATTTAGTTACAGACTACTGAATACCTGCATAAAAATGTTTCTTGTAACATGTTCTGATACATGGTCCAATCAGAGTACTGTATTTTGAATATTTGTAATACTTTTACATCGAGTTGCGTTTAAATTATAGTAAGGACCCAACAGCATTCAAAACAGCTTCATGTTCTTGCAGTTTCTCTCTAATATTGTGCAGTTTGAAGCCTAAATTGTGTGACCAGGTAGGAATATCAAAAATAAAAATAAAAAGTAATTGTACCAGAACTGAATATGTATCCCCAGTACATGTATTCAGTTACTTCACAACACTCCCTATGTCAACAAACCAGTCATCTAGACGTTGCTCCTTCCTGCATTTCCTCTTATACTTTATTGTTATTCTGTCCATTAGGTCTGTGGCTGAACGCATGTAGACTGTAAAGGCCCACTTAGCGTAGCCTGGCTTTCCCACTGCAGTTTGTATTTGGGAGCCCGGACTTGCTAATGGCGCGCAGAGCTGGCTGCATCTAAATGACATGATTATCTGTGACGCTGCCAGCTGCAATCAGGGCCCAGTGCACCAACATGGCTACACAGAGGTGCATTAAGATCACGATTGACAGGTTTTGTAAGAATATTTTTTTTTACTTTATCTATTCTAGTGCCATGGATACACTGGAGACTGCAGGTGCCAGAGGTGAGACTGCAAGATAGTGAAAGATTTTTGTCTGTTTTGACTGTCCAGAGGTTTGTGCATCAGAACAATTCATTGAGACTTTGGGGTTGCTCTTGGATGTTTTAAAATGTGTAAGACTGTGGGGAGGTGAGGTAACAGTTGCATCATAAAAAAGTCAAAAGAATCGAGATAGAGGACATGTTTCTCAGAAATGTTTTTAGTGACGTGGTGATAGCAAGAATTCTGTTGGTTTGGGTGTACCATGATTGGTTTAGTGTATGTTTTGGTCATGATTTAAAGGTCCTATATTACACAAAATGTACTCTTGTGAGCTTTTAGCCATACTAAAATGCTGTTACCTCACCAGAAACCTACCAGGAGTTTTATTTTGTTTCATTTGCACATGTTTGAGTAACTCTTTATTATTAGTGTGTCTTTAAGGGGTAGTTTTCAAGTTAACAGCTATCTTTTACCTTCAGTAGAGATTGGTAATACCTGGTCTGAAATTATCCAAATGATTGTAGTGAAGGTGTATGGAGTTTAAAAACAAAATGGAGCACTTCCTGTGTTATCACATGACATCACAAGGTGGAACAAAAGATCAGCACACAACAAAACAAATATTTATTATGGAAAAAAGAGAGGAAGACATATCACAAGGGAAAACCATCACAGATTTCTGCAGAAGCAATGAGCGAAGCTGTAAACTCTGTTAATATAAGGTGAGAGAAAAGTGTTTTTGTTTGTAAATGATAGGTGACCAGTGAACTCCTTCATTTCAAATGCGTCACTGAAAAAAACAAATCTGATTGGACGATCATGTTTGGTTCTGACTCAAGGTGTGACAGAGGGTGGAGACCAGGATGAAATTCCTCTGGATAAAACCCACAGAGATATCATTGCGGATTTGTCATGACAAAGAAACTGTGAAATCCATACTTTTATTTGGTTACTCCAATTTTTAAAGCAGAGTGTAGCACACAAGGACAACAAGAAAATGATTTCCTGGCCAGTTAGAAACACAAGCTTTAGTAGATCTCGAGCTGTATCCTGTCTCCCCAGTTTTCAGCCTCTCTTGTTTGGTTCCAGACCCTTCTGGATTCAAACAGAATGATGGTGCTTGCTGGATACTACAGAAAATAAATAATGCAAACTCTTGTATTAATACATTGCAAAAGATGGATAGATAGAATTATGGATCTGAGAGTTGTCTATAACCAAAATGCAACAAATATATTACACTTGAATGTCAAAGTATCTGCTTTTTTCTCTTAAGGCTCATGAAGCACAAGCACAGCCTAAGCTGTACTGTACCCACCCATTAGAAATAATGCTTAAAATGCAATACTACAACGGAAAGCAGTGTAGAAAGGCTAAAAGTTTAAGCATATCGCAAATTGGCTTGAGTGAGGTGAAGAGGAACTAACTGCCATTATCTTAAAGTGGTTCAGGAGCTTGGGCAATGAACGAAGTCGAAAGCTGTCCATATAATTCAAGTGTTTTGCCCATATAGAATCTTTAATAGACCGAGGCTGCAGTGCTAACATTTTCACAAAGGTCAGTACTGTCTCTACTTTTTAACATAAACCAAAAGCGCATTGCTTGGTAGTGCGTCTAGAGACTCATATGAAAACTCCAAGTCCAATAGAAAGAATATACAGCCAACCAGTCTCTTGTGTTGTCATTTCAATATGCAGTGGTGTTGTACTCATTTTTATCAGATTATTATAGTTATCAGATTATTAAAATGTCATGTCACAGTTTGATATGATGTGTGTAATCTGTGCAGGTGTTGACAAGGAAGACTGTGCAAAAAGGGCAAATCAATGTGGCCAAGACAAAAATGTTTTTAGTTTTTTTTTTCTAGAATAGGAAACGACCAGATAAAAGTTATATTTAATGCCATACAGTGGATCATTGTATGGCATTAACAGACAAAGGGGATGGCCAATCCTCCACCAGAACAGTTACATATTGTTTTTTTATAGTATTAATAATCAAAGTTATGTGTTTTAGCTTTCTTGTCCCTATGTGCTCTGTACTACTAACATATTAGCAATCTGACTTAAAGGTCCTGTATTACACAAAATTGACCCTTGTGAGCTTTTAGCTTTTTAGAATGTTGTTACCTCATCAAAAACATACCCGGAGTTGTGTTTTGTTTCGTTCAAACATGTGTGAGTAATCCTTTGTTATTAGTCGGTCTACATCTCCAAAGCTCAAAATGCTCTGTTACACCTTGTGATGTCATGTAGTGGTCAAGTTAATAGCTACTTTTTACCTTTTGTTCAGTAGAAAATGGCAATTCCTGAAATCATCCAAATTGTGAAGGTGTATGGAGTTTAAAAACGTAGTGGAGCACTTCCTCTATTATCACATGACATCACAAGGTGGAACAGAGTGTTTTCTGTTTGAGAGAAGAATCCTAAATATGCAGAATTTGTGTGTTAAACATATGTGAATTAAACAAAACACAACTCCAGGTGTATTTGCGATGAGGAAACAACATTATAACAGATCAGAAAATAGTGCAATATGAGCCTTTCAAGCATTGCATTCTGAGTTGAGCAGTTTCTTATCCTCCTATATACAAGCAACATAAGACTTTTTATCGTAACTTAAAGGATGGCATAGCAGTTAGATTCAATGTAGAGTTAAGATGAAAAGCAGTCATAATAAATTGTTACCTCTTTCAGCCCTGCTTATAATGTCACTTTTCTTATTACAGCCTTCTGCCATTTTTTTCATTGTTGTATCTTCGCAATACATGTTCAAACAAAGCTTAGCAGAGATTGCATCATACTATTTTTCTAACAGTCACTGGTACTTTCCTTTGAAATCAGAGTGAATGGGGCTTGCGTAGCGTTTAAACCTTGTATAAGATTCTTGTCAGATTGCCAACAAAAGACCATTGTTGCCTCATTGTGATAAGGTGAATACAGTAGCTACTTTGTGAGATAACACCACACGTTTCTCCTTTTGTCTGCTGGATATCTGGTCGTTTGACAGTAATGAGGTTATGATATGGGAATACGCAGGTGCCTTTCCCACAGTTTACAAAGACATTCACGTTGCCTGTTGTGAAAAGAAACTGGATGGCTAATTAGGTTGGGGCTAATTGTTGTGCAAAGACAAATTAGTTTCACAAGAGCAAAGATCGCCTGCAGAGTGGCGGTTATCCGAGGAGAGGTAAGGCTGGAGCTGGGATCATTCTGTGGGCAGTATTGTGGGTCTGATGTGAGGAGATGGTTTTGAGTGTGGTTATATTTGTGTTAAAGCTGCACTATGTAACATTTCAGGTTTGTGTGTGGGATGGACGGTGGGTTGTCTCCATTAAGTTGTATGCATTGCTTTGCCTGGAATCTTCTGCAGTATGGTATTGAACTAATCCATCTTAAATTCAATTACAGATGTCACTGCTGTAAAATCTTGTGAGTGAGCTCACCTCTCCACAGATCTCATCTGAAACTTGGCATCGCCTGCTTGTCTCCTTGATAGAAAGTAGTAGAAAGTATTAATAAATGCCAAATATTAGTTTATAGTCTTTTTTTTTTTTTTTTACTATTTTAATTTGTCATACCAACTATGGCCAAACTCCTCCCCCCTCACACTCCCCTTTAGTCCTCCAGACCCCGACCCCTCCCATACACACATACACACACATATATTTTGTGTCCTGTTTTGGATGCTATTTGTCCTCACAAGAAAAAGTCTTCCCCAATATTTGTCTTGCCAAAAGTTCTTTCAGATTTACATATTTCATCTGCATAGTAAAACAAAACCCAGTGCAAATACCATAAAGCATAATTGAAAAATGGTGAATGTTATGGATGATCAGCTCAGAAATGGGCTTTGAAAGCCCTGGGCTGAGCCACATTGATCTCTGTGTATGGAAACATAAATATTAGCTGTTGTTTTTTTATTTCAAGAGAAAAAGAGAGAACATAATATGAAACCACAAGGTCTTTTTTAATGAATCCAATATTCTACCTGATTCTAATGCAAATGTAAATGCAGTGATTATCATTTTAGAAGACTGCTGGATTAGAAAATTACTTTTCTGCCAACTATTATAGACCTAACTGGGTAAACCAGCTATCCTATTATGTTTTACTTTCTTGTTCCATAAACTGTTATGGAATTTCCCTGCAATAAATTCATATTGTTCCCACCAGAGAATGTTACCCGTGCTGGTGTGGCCCCTTAGCATTGTCTAAACACTCTTAACACTGTACAGTTTTTGTTTTATAACTAGATTTATACATATTAGAGGTAGAATTATATTAGATACACTAAAACAAAGTTAAGAAAAGAAGTATGTGGCAGTTGCCATTATAATCCATCCATACCATCTGACATCTACAATGGATTGGAAAAGCAACATTGTCTGTATAAGCTTTGCTTGGTCAGCCTTTACAAATTTAGAATGACACAGACAGCAAAAGAGTTTCTTGGCTCCTAACGCTCCAGTTAAAAGTGACTTTGAGCGCTCTGAATGACCCGAGCTGTAGCTTCATTGCTCACTTGTGGATAGTGCTCCTAAACGGGCTTTAAATGTCATTGCAGTCTTTTAAAGTCTAATACTGCTGTCCTTTTATTTTGGAACTCATAATGATCAAAGTTGGGCCAAGTGTTGGCATCAGCTTTACTCATTCAACATAAAAGCACTGGATAGACTATTAAATCTGGTAGAATACATCTCAGTTAGAAGAAAACTGACCCAGCAACTTCTATGGATCATTGCAGTTTACATTGACATTACAGTCTGTTAATGTAATTATCAGAAAAAAACTAGGTACTCAGCAGTTTCAAAAGTGAAATGAAGACTTGAGACTGGTTTATTACTTCCAGTAATTTTAATCAATATGACAATTTTGTCCAGCCCAATTTATAATATTGATTTTTTTAAAGATGGCCTTTTTTACTTCCAAGGTGTATTAACTGCTAACACATATTTAGATAACCGTCTTACAATTTATTGTATTGTGTTATTTTTGTTTCGCTATATTCTCAGCAGTCATTATTCACAAATTCACACGATTCCTTCTGATACACCATCTCTATGGAGACAAGCAGGTGGCGGACCCTCTATCCCCAAAAGTCGCACCTTTAAAATAGGCCAAAGCAACATATTTGGCCAATTTTAAAGCTACCTGGCAGCATATTTTGAAATCAAGCTTTATTCTTATCCATTCACAAATTCTCTTGATTCCTCCTCCATGTGTTTTGTTATCAGCGGTGGTCCACGCTCTGTGCAAGAGGCTTGGCTAGCTCTGCACCGGTCTGATCTGCATAGGCTGTCTGTCCTTGATTTAAAGCTTGGTTCCCCACACGGCACACAGTAAATCTCTTTTTACTGATAGCGTGTTGGTGTAAAAAAAAAAAAAAAAAAAAGAAAAAGGAAAGTCTAGTAGATTAACAGGAGCAGACCGGGGCAGGTTTGGAAAAAAAATCGACCGCATGAAAGCTTGTACTCAAAAGGTGGGCTTGAGTGAAGTGGACGAAACTGTTGCACCCACAGGCGTCTGTTAGAAGTGGGTGTTTTTTGTGGCTTTTATGTTTTCTTTTATTGTGGGGGAAATCTCTGTTGTTTGGCACAGAAAACACATGGTTTCTCTCTTTTCCACTGAATGCTTTCGCCATTATCTCCATCCCCCTCAGGAAAAGCTTTACTATACTTATCTAAATATCCATGCATTCTGATGTAGCCAAGACCCCTTCGGCTCAAACTTACTTCTTCCCTTACTTATTCCAGTGCCAGACTATTAAAAATGTACATGGTGTTACGCTGATTTTTACGCCCCAGTGAATTTGAAGACTTAAAATTTATTGAGGTTAATTGGTGCATAAGTGTGAAGTGTTACTACCTGATTTAAGGAGTTTTCAAGCATCCCTATAGACATATAGTCTTTATATTCACTAACCGTCAGTCAGTTTGTGTTATGTTAAAAGTGCATTTTGTAACTTTTTCTGGTGGAGGGTTCGTCAAATGCCATGAGATGTTATTGCTTTGTCTGAAATGTTTCACAATATGACATTAAATGTTTCATTCAACCTTTCAGATTTAAATAAGACTACTACCTGTTTGTAGCTGGTCTCTTAATATTTGGAACAGTTTTGACTGAATTTATTTTAGTTTATAGGAAATAAATGCTGTTTTCAGTCTCGGGCATTAACAGACACTTAAAGCTAAAATATTGAAACCGGTATCAGAACTGACAAAGCTGGATCAGGGTTTATGGGGTTACCATATTTCCAGGACTATTAGTTGTTCTGGAGTATAAGTGGCACCAGCTAAAAAATGCAGAATGAAGAAAAAAACATACATAAGTCGCACTTTTGGGGGGAAATGTATTTTATGAAATCAAAGACCAGGAACCGACATTTCATCTTGAAAGGCAAATTATAGTAATAACAATAGAATAGAGAACAACAGGCTAAATAGGTGTTAATATGTTAACATAACATATTAACAGTTATTCACATAACTATAGCATAAACAACAGAACAATTAACAAACTCTGTCTCACTCCAAATCACTAAATCCATTGAATTCTTTATCCTCAGTGTCACTTCTGAGCAACTCCAATGACTTCCGGGAAAGTTGTATGGTGCACCCTCCCTGTTATCGTGACGCTGTGTTCTCCGTACCCGCTTTCTGCCAGTCCCTCACAAGTTTCTCGCTCACTCCAAACTTTCTTTCTTCTGCTCAAATACCGTTTTTGGCTGAATATTTCAGTACTTGCAGCAGGACACATGCAGGAGACATGCACAGTAGGACGCAAAGTGACAGTGGTATAGTAGTAATAGTAGTAGCAGATACTGGCACACAAGCCTAGAGCGCCCTCTCACAGCTGTCAGTGTGAAAATTTTAATATATAACTCTCACCGGAGTATAAATGGCAGGACCACCCAAACCATGACAAAAAGTGTGACTAATAGTCGGAAAAATACAGTACATCAAAACTATGCAGTGTCTGATACTCGTAATTTTGTTGTTTTATATGACAGATCTTGACCAGTGCATCTGTACCAAATACTCCCAAAACAGAATAACACAAATGTTAAGAGTTTGTTCAAACAAATATTAAAGGTTAAACATAAAGGTTTAATGTTATCCCCGTAGATTTTGTTGAAAGGAGAGACAGTCTGCTTATCTATGATCTTTGCCACTCTGCAGCTCCAAATGTCCCAGTGTTTTTGTCTATTGCACTTTCTCTTGTTTATTTTCAGTTGATCCGCACCAAAAGCTGAGTCTGGAGGGACCACAATCCCCCTGAGCCCGGCAGCTGTTATTGGCACATCACACGGTCTCATCTTCAAAAACTCATAACATTTTCAAATTCAATCCCGTAGTGCTCTAAATTAGACATTAGTCAGCACTTCAGGTAGAAACCTCCACCACTGAGAGAAATTAAGGCGCGATATGGATCCACGCTGGCTCTTTTATCAAACATGCAGAACACTCATGGACTCAATATTACCTCCCTGCAGTCACTACTTTAAATTGTTCCTCATTTTTTCAGGATCCATAATAGTCTTCAGTTTTAAATTGGGGAACTCTATTGAAGGGATTCTCATATGCTGGACCATTACAATGTGAATAAGGATACATTTACACATATTGCTTATTTGGGCACTAATGTAAATTCGGTTTGGTCCTATTCTAGTCCTGAAAAAATGTGAATTGACTGTAAAATGAACCACAAAAGCAAGTAAGTCAGTTGGTAGAGTGTTTGTCCACTGATCTGAACGTTAGCAGTTCAAATACTGTTAGGTCAGATCCACTGGCTCACAGGTTGGCACTTTCAGCTCCAACAGATGAATGCTGTCATTGTGTCCTTGGGCACGACACTTAACCTCCCTTGCCCCCCATTGTGACTGTGTACATCGGTGTACCATTGTGTGTGTGAATGGGTGAGTGGTTCCTTGATGTAAAGTGCTTTGAGTGTCTTGACTGTGGAAAAGCGCTGTATAAAAATGCGACCATGTACCAATAAATATTCAGTGATTAAACTGCAAGTTACAGGTATTTCTTTTTAAACTTAAACTTTTTTTGCTCCTTTTTTCATATCTTTTATATGATATTCAAATTTTTCAACAACAATAGCACATTTTCTGTATACTGAAGTGTTTTGTTTTTCAGAGCAACATATGGCATTATAAGGGGACTTGAGTTTTTCTTGGCTCAGGAAAATATGTTATGATCAAAGTGACTACATGGACCTTTATGATACTTACACCATCAAATAAAGCCCCCACAGAGACACTACTACTGCTGTGTACCATATTCTCCACTCTCACTCAAGTACTCTTTGTTGTGAGACATGAAGCGTGCTTGCTCACATATTGTACCTTTAATCTCCTCATCCGCAGGTATCCGTTCCCCACCGTGTTCAGTACATGTAGTAAGAAGGACTTGGCTGCCAGTCTGGAGAAGGGCGTGGGGATGTGCCTGTACAATATGCCCGAGGTCAAAGTGCTCTACGGGGGACAGAAGTGTGGCAATGGCTACGTGGAAGAAGGGGAGGAATGTGACTGCGGAGAGCCAGAGGTGAGGACAGGTTTTTATGTTTCTCTAATTTTACTTCAAGGTGCATTGTGTAACTTTTCTGGTGGAGAGTCTGTCAAATGCTTTTCTCCATGGAAATGTTATTGCTTTGTCTGGAATGTTTCACAGTATGGCATTAAACCTTTCTACCTTCATAGAGACCAAACCAGACCAAGTTACAGGTTAGATCTGTCAGGATAACAAATTTTGAAGTGTGACATATTAATGAAGTTAATATAGATGATGAACTATAATATTAAAACTAATTCAATACAAGAACACTAAAGCAGGATTATCCCTAAAAATGATTCTAAATGTACAGTATTGTTAAGAAACATGGGCTGCAATAGATAAACACCAGAATAAAACACTTTAGTACTTTAGTTTGCATCTGTAATGGGTTATCGAAGCTATGAATTAAATCTTTTATGTCTTAAATCTTATCGAAAAGCCAAAAAATAGCATACAATTTCCCAGTAGTGCAAAAGTAAATATTGACCCCTCCCAAAATATATCGTTTCAGTTTTCATGTACACTAAACGATAAGTCAATAGTGTAATTATCGTGGCAGTCCAAGTTGTGGACATTGGTTCTGTGTTAAGATTTGACATAAAAAAAAACATTAGATCATAACTTTAAGTACTTCAAAGAAACTTACTTCTTAGAAACTCCACCAGACTCCTTTATTTATGTCATTCATAGCATCTGGCCAAGACTGTAGTGATGCCATTGCTTTTTCTATGAGTCATTAATCAGAGCAGCATTCACCTGTGCACCACAATCCAAACAGACGTGCTATTGTTCCAAATGCGATGATGCCTTGTTTGGCCGGCCTGAACACAGTGGTGCGTGTTACTTGCCCCAGCACGCTCCATCTCTCATTCTCACACTCCACAGAACGAGGAGGAGGAGGAGAGCCAAGAGAGAGGCACATATGGGAGGCAGGTTCACTCGCAAGCGGAGCCAAACAGCTGGGGTTTAAAAAAGGTGTAAGACAAGAATAGGATTTCACAATGAATATATTACAGAAGAATTGTTTTCAGTGCACGGCAAAATGGGCCACCTGCCCACAGTTTATGGTTTATGGTGGAAATTTTGTAGTTAAAAGTTAGACAATTGAATTTGGGTGGAATTTCTATTTTGTTTCATGATTGCAATTTGGAGATCTTATAATTATAAAGTCTAGTCATAGTAGGTCAGTAAAGGCTGCTTATCCAGACTGCGCACTTTTCTTAAGATGTGTCTTCTGTGTTGAGATTGCATCTGTATGAGATCAGGTGGATTAACCAATCAGAGAAACGATTGGTCTGCTTGTTTCAAAACCATAGACTGTATATATAAATGGACATGGCTAACCTGATTACCGCCTCGTTCCATATAAGAAGTGAGCATGGGGACGCTACTGGCTCCATCGATGTTTGGCTCCAATTCACTTTACATTGGAAAATCATTACCCCTTTTTCTGTAACTGCTGCAGTGAACTTAGCCATTTTTGTTCTGATCCTTGTGTTTTTATTTCATTATTTTGTCCATTAATAAATTCCTGTTCCTAATTCCAAATTTACTCCTATAACTGCGAGCCATGTGAGCTTTATTTGACTGGTGCCGGATGCTGTTTGTGACGTCACACTCATTTACTCCACTTCTATATATAGTCTACGATCAAAACAAGCATAAGCACTGTCAGTCAGAGGTGTGAGAAGTCTGATTTTCTTCAAAGTTAGTTTGTTTTGTTTTCAATGTGTCATTGAGACAAACATATTCCATTTCTCTGAGGTAAGTTTGACCTGAGTTTGACCTGAGGCACAGAGAATAGAGTGGTGACCAGACTGTAAATCCTACACAGAAGAGTTAGTCTGGAAGCCAGGTAGAGCTGCACAATATATCCCAAAATATATTGATATAGCTATACTGGCTGACACAATAACCAATATCCTAACAACACCAGGGTCCTATTTTACAGAAATGTGCTCCTTTTGAAAGGAAAATCAACAAGAAGGAAGATTGTATTTATGATTTTCATTATTAGGGCCTACATTAGACTTGGGTTGATCTTTTTTTACATTTACCCAGTTTTACTAATAAATTAAGGCATGCACATATTTTATTTACGTTTTCTTATTGCGGCAACTGGCAACATAAATGATTGATTGATTACATTTATATATCACCTTTCAAGATACCCAAAGCGCTTTACAGTTCATTATTCAGTCACTCCACTCTCAGTGGTGGTAAGTTACTATTGTAGCCACAGCTGCCCTGGGGCAGACTGATGGAAGCGAGGCTGCCAATCTGCGCCATTGGCCCCTCCAACCACCACCATCACTAATGCACACACCATTTTCATACTAGGCAATGTGGGTGAAGTGTCTTGCCTAAGGACACAATGACAGTTTTTTTGCCACTGGCGCCCCACTGTGGCACCTGGAATTCCTAGTGGTCTCCCATCCAAGTACTACCCAGGCCCAGATCTGACTGGATCAGGCTTTGACAAGCCGGTAGGGCCAAATAAATGTTAAAATATCACTATAATGCTGTTATACGCAATACAAGACATACTTACATACATTGAATAAAATGTTTTATTTATTTATTTTTTTTCATATTGTGCAGCACCAGTGCCAGACAATGCCAATAGTAAAGGAAAAATAAAAGTTTATTCACATATCACTTCGTAAATCCAGAATAATTACCACAATGAAACATGTTCTTTGTGACTCATTTACTCCTAAACTTAAAAAAAAAAAACAACAAAAAAAAACGTAATGTTTTTAAATCTGTTTAATTTCAGTTTTTTCATTAAAACATAATCAGTTTTCTGTCCGTCAGAACATTGTGAAAAGTGAAAGGGACCAACAGACACGTTTATAATATTAGTCTTTGCATACTCCCTATAAGAATGCTTTTATGATCTATTCGTTGCTTGACAAATTACATTTTGTACTTTGGCCGCACCATTACCCAATCCACCCCTTCACCCTCTCTAAGCATTAGTCCTGCCATTCTGTCCGCATTCACCTCCATGATGTCACCACATAACTACCCTATGATTTGCCAGCGCATTAGTCAACAATATAAAAGCAGCCATCACTTACATCAGGGCTGAGAAGACAAACAGCCAGATTCATAAAAACACGCATTAGCTGAAAATTATAGGAGCGACAATGCAACCAGCTTCAGCCATCAACATGTGTTTTCATTAGCTCAGCACAGCAAAATCTACACATTTAGAGGAACAAATGATGGTTAATAGTACGGCTGTCACACTGCTCCGTAAAGACTTTTAAAGGACCCAAATTACACTATTTTGTTTCATTCATACATGGTTACCACACAAACCCCGCATGTTTAGGCTGAGTTCCTCTCTCAAATAGAAAACACTTCGTTCCACCTTGTGATGTCATGTGGTAATAGAGGAAGTGCTCCACTGTGTTTTAAAACTCCATACACCTTCAATTGAATCATGTGGATACTTTCAGCCCTGAAATTGCAAATCTCTACTTAACAGAAAGCTACCACTACGTGACATCACAAGGTGCAACAGCACATTTTGAGCTTTAAGGATGTAGACAGGCTAAAAATACAGAGTTACTCAAACGTGTGAATGAAACAAAACACAACTCCTGGTATGTTTTTGAGGAGGTAACAACTTGTTAATATGGCTTAAAGCTCACAAGAGTCAATTTAGCATAAAAT
Source organism: Boleophthalmus pectinirostris (assembly GCF_026225935.1). Taxonomy (NCBI): domain Eukaryota; kingdom Metazoa; phylum Chordata; class Actinopteri; order Gobiiformes; family Gobiidae; genus Boleophthalmus; species Boleophthalmus pectinirostris. Next base: position 27,375,920 of record NW_026571404.1, on the reverse strand, counting down.
AGGACCTTTAAAGAAAAACAACAGGAGTTCTCTGAAGTCTTTTGGAGTAGTCATTGAGTTGTAAACTACAAAATCTTTTCTCATCTTGTTTTTCCCCTGCAGTCTGATGGGACGGTCATTGTTGTAATCATTGCTACTATGGAGTTTTCAGCTTACTGTGCTATAGAGCCTTTTGTGTTGGTGAAGTGAGCTAAGCAGACCATAGTGCATTTTCAGTGTCTCTAGGCAAATTATTATAATGAAATATTGAATGAAAGACTGTTTTGACAACTGACAACAATGTCTTTCAAAACTTTTGCAGGTGTAATTAAGTTTAGCTATTTTGTATGAAATAACATAGCATCAACGTCAAACTTCTATTGTTATTTTTGGAGGGAGTGCTTTTTTGTCAAAGATTGCCATAACAAATCAGTTAAAGGTCTCACATTACACTATTTTCTGTTCTATCTTATAATGTTGTTTCCACATCGAAAACATACCTGGAGTTGAGTTTTGTTTCATTCACACATCAACCTGCTTATTTTTGCTAAGTTCTTCTCTCAAATGGAAAACACTGTTCCATCTTGTGATGTCATGTGATCATACACACAGTACTCCACTGTGTTTTTAATCTCCAGACACCTTCACTTGGATGAGTTCCACCATGAAATTGCCAATCTCTAAAGGTAAAAAAGTAGCTGTTGAATTGAAAAGTACCATTAGATGACATTACAAGGTAGAACAGAGCATTTTGACCTTTAGAGATGTAGACCGACTAATAATTCAGGATTCCTCAAAAATGTGTGAATGAAACAAACATCACTGTTTGTGATGAAGTAACAACATTTTTTACATGACTTAGACCGTGCAATAATCAATTTTGTGTAATATAGGACTTTAAATAACGATTGGCAGGTTATTTTTTTTTTTACAGACTACTCTTGTCATAGGGCAAATGCTTATCAGCTGTTGCACTGCCGTACCAAAATGTAATATGAATGTAATAGATTTGTATTTATATTTAATTTTATTCTATATCCTAGAATATTTCTTTTAGAATGTGTGTGAGAACATTTGTTATTGTCTTGCAAACCCACTACTTTTCTTTCCTCTCTCTAAAGTCCTTTGTATCAAGGCAAACTCGCAACAGAATTCCCATAGACACAACACAATTGACAAACATTTATTTTTGTATCTGTAGCATTTCCTGGTTCTATTTTTCAAAGCTCCAAAAAAGGTCAATGGGTCATATAATGAAGGAAATGGCTCTCCAGACAGGAAGTGTGCTTTGTTGACACATATTACCGCAGGAAATTGAATGATGGAGCCTTTTCTAGGTCAAGACTGTGATGATATATTCGTTAACCACTGTATTTTTTTTATTCTTTCAGGAGTGTATGAATCCTTGCTGTAATGCCACAACATGCACTTTAAAGGGAGACGCTGTGTGTGCCCATGGACAGTGCTGTGAAGACTGCATGGTAAGAAACCATCTGAATTTCACATTTACACTTTCAAATTGAGAAATACTTTTCGAGTCAAACTTTGAACATTTTCCTGAATTTTAAATCTTGGTTTGCAAAGATTTACCTTACATTACTAAGGCAAGTTCACTTCCATCTAATCGAATATTACTTTTTCCCCCCTTTGACATAGAAAACCTTTTTACCGGAGTCATTTTTTTCCAACTATTGTAAAAAAAATATTCAGTGCACTTAGGCTACCCTTTCCTTAAACCGGTGTCTGAGTGGAATTATGTTTAAAGGAAAAATAGGTCACTCCGAATGCTCCTCTACATGTACTAGTTGGATTCTTCATCTTATATAGCCATTGCATAGACAGCACTCCACATTTACAAAGATATGATGATTATGAAGTATACATGAAGGCCTACTCATAAAACTTTGCTAAATAATGCTAGTGCCACATCATTGCTTCAAGTCATTTCGGTGTAGGTGCTTTGGAGTAAGTGTGGTGAACTTAAATTACACAAAAAATTTAAAGTTTCTTATCGCTGTGACACACTTTTGTTTAGGTACGGCAAGGGAAGTTTGTTTTTAGAGCATGCTTTGTATGTAATTGTTGTTTACAGAATATAAAGGGAGCATTAAAGGCCCGGTATACCATTTTTTCCCCATGTAATTAAGTGAAGTTTGTCTTGCCCCAGATATATTGGATAAGCAGCTCTTGACAGCAAAAGAAATCAGCTACATACTGTCTGCATTTAATTAAGTGTTTTATAGTCTAAGATCAGGAAGTATATGCTTAGAATGCTAGTTGGCACACTCCATACTTGCCTCTGAATGTTATATAAACTCATTGTGATAAGTAATTAGCTCTAGATTAGATGCTCAGAATGCATAAGGAAAGTGAGGAGTAACTTTGAACCACTGCAAACTATTTAAAATGAAGTAGTTCACTTTTTCACATTTTAAGACATCAAAAATCAGGTACAGTGCCTTTAAAAATAAACAAATAAATCAATAAAAATAGAAATTACTATTATTAAAATTGAGTAAATAAAAGACAAGAATGCAAAAAAAAAAAAAATCCTTTCACTCATGTACAACCAAACTGAACTGTTTCTTTCTTGAATTTGAAAACTGTCGTAGTAGAGGCTTGTCTCAAATGCTGTATTTCTTAACCAGCCAGTCCTTTACTTTACGAGTGAAGAATGAATAAAATCTTTGTAATATGTCATTTTGTTCCAGCTCAAACCGGCTGGGACGCTGTGTCGAGAGTCGAGTAACTCATGTGACCTCTCAGAGTTCTGCACTGGAGCCAGCCCCCACTGCCCCGCTAATGTTTACCTACACGACGGACACTCCTGCCATGATGTGGAGGGATACTGCTACAATGGCATCTGTCAAACTCATGAGCAGCAGTGTATTACTCTATGGGGACCAGGTAACCACACACACAAACACACACACAATTTTGCTATTTTATGTGTGAGAGACTTGCACAATCATCTCACCTGTTGTATTTCCAACCAAATCAGCTCTTTCTTCTTAGATTGTAGATCAGATTATGTCTAACTTTAGTAACGGAGCTTCTAACAGAGCAGTGCTTTCTTTTAACTTCACACCCCCAGAGAATGTTGATCACATCAACTGCAAAGTGTCAATAGAGCCCTTTAAAACACACAAAGTGACCAAAGTGCTTTCCCATAAAATCATATAAATATAAAACAATGAAATAAAAGTAATTAATGGGTGTTAAAGGACAGTCTGAACAGGTTTTGAGCCTGGATTTAAACAGGACCAAGTCTGTTCTAGTGGCATATTAGGGGGCAGTTTGTTCCAGAGTCTGAGGGTGTCTACAGAAAAAGCCCGGTCACCTCAGCGTTTGAGTCTGGCTCTAGGGACTTCCAGCAGGAGTTGCTTGGTTGACCTTAAGGTTCTGTTTGAGTTCTGAACAGACTGGAATTGAGTCAAATAGGGAGGACCAAGGCTATTAAGAGCTTTGAAAACAAACAGTGACGTTTTAAAATCAATTCTAAAAGAAACTAGAAGCCAATGGAGTGATAAAAAGACTTGGGTGAGGTGCTGACGTCTAGAAGTCTTGGTTGAAAAACAAGCTGCAGCATGCACACTAGAGCTGGGAATTGTAGGACCCTTCATGATCCGATACATGGCTCACGATACGATGTTGTCACAATATGGCCCTACATGTGATAATCAATATATTGCACATGATATTCTGTGCTGTATTGCAGTTTTTTTTAAAGAATCAAACAAATTTTAGCAACTGTATTTCTTTGTTAAAACAATACTTGTTGCAAAGTTAATATGAAATGTATCAATTTTAATCATCAAAACAGTGAATGTGAAGTGTACTGCATAAACAAGTTTCTTTCAACTATATAAACAATAAAATTTCCAAATCCAGCAACCCCACTGTACAGTCCCTGATAAAAGTCTTGTCGCTTATCCATTTTGTAGAAACAAAAGCTTATAACTTGACTTTAAATTAATCGATTGGTTTTAGAAATGTCTCATATGAAAGGTAATACCCTCCCAAATTATGCTCAATAAACTAAAATAAATTTGCTTCACTGAAAAAAGATTGATCATTTAATGAACACAGAAAGGTCAGATTTTGGCAAGACAAAAGTTTTGTCGCCTACAGAAAATTGAACAAATAATTTACTTCAAATACAAAAATATGTTGCATAACGTCAGTGAATTAAGTAATGGTGCTGTGAGATCCATATTTAATATCTTTTATGACTTCCATGAGCTTGAAGGACGCATCCATGTGGTTCCACAATGATTCATACAATTTGTTGATGAAGTCATCAGGAATAGCAAAGAAAGCAGTCTTACAGTACATGCCTCCCAGAGTTCATCAAGATTCTTTGGTTTTGCCTTCCATGCTTCCTCTTTCATTCTACCCCAGACATTCTCAATGATGTTCATGTCTGGTGACTGGGCTGGCCAGTCCTGGAGCACCTTGATCTTCTTCACCTTGAGAAACTTTGATGTCGAGATAGAATTATGCGAATGGAGCACCATCCTGCTGCAAAATTTGACCCCTTTTATGGTTGGGAATGTAAGAGGAGCTAATACTTCTTGATATTTTAGGTTATTGATATTGCCTTCCACCCTGCAAATGTCTCGCACACTCCCATAATGGATGTAACCCCAGGCCATGATTAACTGTTTTCTGGGTGAATCTTGGATCCATGCGGGCTCCAGTAGGTCTCCTACAATATTTGTGGCGGCTGTGATGTAATTCAACTGAGGATTCATCTGAGAAATCCACCTTCTGCCACTTTTCCAGTGTCCATCCTTTTAGCAGGCTGTGGGCCTTGGCAAATGCCACACAGTTTTTAATTGCCTTTTGTTTAGTGCTGGTTTCTGTGCACTGATTCAACCATGGAGGCCATTTTGAGACAGAATTCTACAAACTGTTCAGGTTGACACAGGGACTTGAGGTGACCAGGCCTGGTGGAGTCTGCTGCAGTGGAAAAGGGGCTGGCCGTGGATTTTCGAATCAACAAACGGTCCTCCCGAGCAGTTGTCTTGCGGCGTCTGCCGGACCTGGGCTTGTCAAAAACATCTCCAGTCATTTCAGATCTTTTTCTTATTCTTTGTACTTGACGCTGAGACACATTGAAGGTGTCAGCCACCTCAGCAGTGGATCTGGTCTTCAGCCTCTTGATAATTAACACTTTGGTCTCAGGGTGGATCTTAGGCATGTTGTCAGAGGTCAAGTTGCAGTTGATGTGAAGGTCTGGTGTGCTGGGGTTCTTTTTATACACACCCACTAACTGATTGATCAGTAACTGATCACAGGTGAGGCTGTAATCTAGGATTGGGTGCATCATATGACAAGGCGACAAGACTTTTGTCTTGCCAAAATCTGACCTTTCTGTGTTCATTAAATGATCAATCTTTTTTCAGTGAAGCAAATTTATTTTAGTATATTGAGCATAATTTGGGAGGGTTTTAGCTTTCATATGAGACATTTCTAAAACCAATCGATTAATTTAAAGTCAGGTTATAAGCTTTTGTTTCTACAAAATGGATAAGCGACAAGACTTTTGTCAGGGACTGTACAACCTGATGGTCTTTGTGTCAGGACAGAGGCTTCAGGTCTTACCTCAGTACAAACACTGGAGTCCAGATAAACAGTAATTTAACATTTAAATCACAAGTCAAGAAAGTCTGCAACAAAGTCCAATTTTCCTTTCCAACTACCGTTTCATCAGACCACAGCTGTCACTCAACACCGTCACAGTCTACACGAACACTACTCTCCCATATCAAATACTGCCTAACTACCTGATCACATGCAAACATCACTACCCTCAAACCACTTGAGTACAAAAGAACAATAAAAACACCTGACAGGAAACAAATCCATTATCTTCACTGAAAATTGTAGTGCAGTCACAAAATAAATTCCTAAAAAATACAAAAAAATACTCTGTACAGAAGCTGACAATAACACTACATTATCGCTAAATTTAGTATCACAATATATCGATATTTTGATATTTTTGCACACCCCTAATTCAGTTACACACCCTTGTACACTCCACATGTCTGGACTCCCACTCCATCTCCTCCTTATGTGTTGTGTGCAGGAGCCAAGCCTGCTCCGGGGATCTGCTTTGAGAGAGTCAACTCCGCTGGAGACCCTTATGGGAACTGCGGGAAGGATTCCAAAGGCTCGTTCGCCAAATGTGAAGCGAGGTGAGGCGCTGTGCAGCTGCTCCGGAGTACAGCGAAGAATAGGGGAAATGACGGATATTTGAATATACCATTTTGACAGCTCAGGTTTTTAAGTCTAAACATAAAGATTAAAGAGGACATGTTATGCTTTTTTGGCTATTTTGCATGAAACTTTAACATACTTTGCTGAAATATTTTACATTTTAATAGAAACAGGTCAATTAATTTCCCGTTCATTATTACAAGATTTCTCAAAAATGTAGGATTGATCGAAATAAAGCTCTTAAAAGTCAATTTCAGATAATATGTCCCCGTTCGAACCATGATGAAAATGATTAATTAAAATAAAATAAAATTCATGACACAAATTTGGTATATTTTACAAATTTTTGATAAAAAATCTATTCTCTACAACTAGTATTACAGATTTTGTCTTTTCAAATCACAATTAAAGTAGTTTATTTAAAAATATATTACAGTCTCACTACACATATGTAGAATCTGCACTGCGATACCAACTGATTTAAAGATGTATTATGTAATTTTTCTGGTCAAGGGTCCGCCATTTGTTTGTATCCATGGATATGTTATTGTTTTACCAGGAATATTCCACAGTATGGCATTAAAACCAATATATAATTTATTCTATTCTAGTGTTTAATACCCGAATAACTAATAATTAGCTCTCACTGCGAGTGGGCTCACCTCTTCACAGAGCTGAACTGTAATCTGACGTGACATGCTTGTTTCCATAGGTATAGTTAATGCCTTACTGTAGAACATTTTAGGCAAAGCAATAATGTTTCCATAGAGATAAGCAGAAAATGGACCCTCCACTGAAAGTTACACAGTGCACCTTTAACTGATTCACTGGCACAAATTTTTACTTAAATTTTTACTTTTTGTATCTCATATCTGATCTTAAAGCATGCTTATGAGCGATTGTGCTTAATTATTCATGTATTATTTTTGTCTGATTTCTTTGGGCTAATTAGTGGAGAAGCTAATGAATCCCAGGGGCTTGAAGCAACATCTCTCAAGGCTAATCTTACTAATACTTACTACTTTCAAACAAGCTTTTACTGTCTACCATTAATGATATATATTTTATTTCTCTCGCTCCCTGTGTGATGTTACCAGAGATGCCAAATGCGGTAAAATCCAGTGCCAGGGAGGAGCCAATCGTCCTGTAATTGGGACCAACGCGGTCTCCATTGAAACCAACATCCCGCTGCAGGAGGGGGGCAGGATTCTGTGCCGGGGGACTCATGTGTACCTCGGGGACGATATGCCAGACCCTGGACTGGTCCTTGCCGGGACAAAGTGTGGAGATGGGATGGTGAGTCAGGCTGAAAGTTGGTAGTAAACCAATCTCAAATTTTTTTTATTTTATTTTTTATTTTTTAATTGACTGTTGACTTGGATGAATAAGAATCTCCACAAATATTGTTGGGCGAGGGCACAGAACCTGCTTTTTTCTATGGAGATGTTATTGCTTTGCTCTTGAAATGTTTCTTTCCTATATTGATTTATTTAGGTACAGGTGGTTTTGTTCTGAAACTTTTTTTTTTTTTTAGCAGGGTTGTTTTTCCACAGATCTGACTTGTAACTTTGCCTTGTGGCATTAGCTGCATAAATAAGTTTAATTTTATACTGTGGAACACCATCCAAGTAACAGTGTTTGATTTTGTTTTGTGTGTGTCTTTTTTTGTTTTCTTTTTAACAAACAAAACTCAAAAGTGAAAGATTTCAATGATAAACTTAGTTTGTCTATGCAATGAAATATTTTTTTAATTTAAAGGTCCTATATTACATTGTTTCATGATCCATGTTATAATGTTGTTTCCTCATCAAAAACATAGAATTGTGTTGTTGTTGTTGTTTTTTTTTTTATTCACACATTTAACACACAAACCCTGCACATGTTCGCTGAGAAAACACAGAAAACACTAATATCAAGAGGAGGATTCTATCCCTAGATTTGCCAAGGTAGCTATTAACTTGAAAACTTCCACTTCATGACATCACAAGGTAGAATAGAGCATTCTGAGCTTTGGAGATGTAGACGGACTAATAACAAAGGTCTATAACGTGGCTTAAAGCTCACAAGAGTCAATTTTGCTTAATATATGACCTTTAACAATAAATGCACTGCATTCTGTATCTCATCTGATCAGCCCCCACACACCCTCTTCTTCTTCTTGGGGAGAATCTTTCAGAATCCTAAGGAAGTGGGTGTGTTCTGACTGCTACAACATGCCAACATTACTTACACCACCTTTAACTGCCAATACTGCCCTGGAGTTGATGGCTCCCAGTCCGTCCATGATCGCAGCTTATGTGATGGAATCTTGGCTGCAGTCAGAGGCACAACTGTGGGCTCTTAGACTCCTGGAAGTCCCCATAAAGCATTGGCATAGCTCCTGGACCATGATGCCAGAGTCCCCGTGCCCCCGCGAGCTGCGTGTGCCAGGTCAGCTTGTCGACTGGCTGTTGTCGCAGCAACGCATGAACAAGAGTTACTCATTATTTGCAAGCCAAGTACTCCACGCTGGATTCTGGTGCCCTGAGGTGCCTCTTTTGTCACTGGCTTTTGTTCTATCCCAAAAGGTTTTTTAAGGGTTTTGTTTCATTCACACGTTTTGAAAACACAAACCTTGCAAATTTAGGTTTAGTTTTTCTCTCAAATGAAAAATACTCTGTTCCACTTTGTGATGTCATCTGGTAATACAGGAAGTTGGATCATTTCAGCCCTGGGATTTTCTATCTTTCTTGAACAAATGTGAAAAGCCAGCTGTTAACTTGGAAAATACCACTACATGACATCACAGGGTGGAACAGAGCATTTTGAGCTTTGGAGATATAGACTGCCTAATTATTCAGGATTACGTAAACATGTGTGAATGAAACAAGACACAACTCTGGGTATGTTTTTGATGAGGTAACAACATTATTACATTGGTAAACCCTCACAAGAGTCAATTTTGCGTAATATAGGACCTTTAAATGGGTGTGCCAATGAGGTTACGTGTTTGGCACAGCGGACTGACTCAAGCAAAAGAATGGAGTAAATTAATTTGATTTGATTTATTCAAACATATACAGGCAAAACAATATCCACTCATCTCATTTTTGGTGGTCAACTCCAGCACAATTTTTTTTATGTGTTGGGGTCGACTGTTGGATCAGACAACTATTGGGCCCACTTGTATTACCTGTCACTGATTCACCATTTGGATGTTTGGATCCTATTATAGATGCCATATAAGCTCTGGGACAGTTTTTATTTTATTTTATTTTATTTCAGTTGGGTAGTCATAATTTGGTCTGTCACAGTAGTTACTATATTGACTTACACTTTCAATACACAATAGCATGAGTAATAATTTTGGGGGGGCCAATATAGTGTGAACATTTTATTTCTTTTTTTTTCTTTTGTAATAGAGAAGATTTGAGTTGTAAAAGGTTGAATTATGAACTTCTATCTTCATTATAGATACTCACTTCCCTTCTGTTATCTCTTTATTGTGGGTCCTGTTTCTTTTTTAAGACTATTGTACATTTAGAACATTTTGGGGGGTAATTCTGCTTTACTGTTTATTTTCAATATTATCGTTTATTGTCTATATTTACTTTAGCAAATTAATGCACTTTAAAATGTGTTATTGTGACAAGCCTAGTCATAATGATTTGCCTGGTTCATACATGCACTCTACATGAACCTTTTACAAGTCAAAGGTAAAGATTTTAATTCCAATTTTCTCACAATTGCACAAAATTGCATCACTTCAGTATCATAAGAATTAAGACAAAAGTTTAGTTTTATAGTTTTTTTCTCTGGGGGTTCTCCCATGGGGTCTCGTCTCAAGTTTTGATATATTTTACTTTCTAGGCGTAGTTTTCACAGTAGTATTACCTTTAGAGAGAAAAAAAGAAAGAAAGACTGTTAGCTATGTCGTTATGAAGATTTCTTATACGCTGCGTGAACTTGGTTAATATTCAGTAAGCTACTATCTCTCACAATTTACCTCTCTTGATTACTGACTCCAACCACAAGGGGTCAGCGCATTACGATATCATCACTCCTCAGGTTTTGCTGCATTCTCTAAGTGCATTATATTTCAATAAACCTAAATCTGTTTAAGATCTTTTTACAACAACACCATTTTAAAATGCATTAGTCTGTGGATATAATAGTTATGTGGTCCTATGTGTGTGCTATAACTCACAACTTTTACAGCAATCAAAATGGCTTCTAAAACCGCAAAACAACATTTCACTTTTAGAACCCTATGTCAACTCCTGCTATAAACCACACTGGGGGCGATGTTCGAAACTGCTTTTTACCAGCCAATATTAACTTTACGGCTTTACTTGTGAAATCCTGTAGTAAGTAAGCATCACTCATTTGGCGTTGTGTGCAGAAAGCTCTAAATCTCTCCTGACATTTACCTTAGCCATGGAGGCCCTGTAAAAGTTATTGGAAATACAGCTCTTTTTTAATATTTGAATCTTATTTCCACTCAAAATGATTGTTTCTTTTATAGGTGTGTCTGAACCGTCAGTGCCAGAATGTGAGTGTGTTTGGCGTGCACGACTGCTCCGGAAAGTGCAACGGACGTGGGGTGAGTGCAAAAAGATACTGTACCTGCATGGTCAGTGTTTTTATTTTACTGTTTCAATTTTTTTTTTAAATGTTATGGTGTCTGTGATAAACCAATCCGCATCATACTAGACAGACATTAACACAAATTAAAACAATAAACAAAAATATAAACAATAATAATATTTAACAAAAATACAACCAAAGAATAAAGCATACTGACCAACAAGGAGACAAAACATGACAAAAAAAAGTTAAAAATGAAAATAAAATAAAACAGAACCACAGACAGAACAGTCAGGACTCTATGGTCAGTGTTAATCTGTTATATATAATGTTGTTTCCTCATCAAAAACTTACCTGTAGTTGTGTTTTTTTTCATCCACACATTTTTAACACACAAACCCTGCATATTTAGGTTGAGTTCTTGTCTATAGGAAATGCTTCACTATGTTTTTAAACTCCATACAACTTTGCAAGAATCATTTGGATCATTTCAGCCCTGGAATTGCCCAACTCTACTGAACTAAAGGTAAAAGGTAGCTGTTAACCACTACATGACATCACAAGGTGGGACAGAGCATTTTGAGCTTGGGCGATGTAATCAAACTAATGATAAAGGGTTACTCAAACATGTGAATGAAATAAAACACAACTCCAGGTAAGTTTTTAGGGAGGTAACAACACTGTAATGTCTTAAAGCTCACAACAATCAATTTTGCGTAATATAGGACCTTAAAATACACTCAGTGCGTGTCCCTCCATAGCAGAATTAGTGCAATGCTCAGTAATGTAAGATAGCTCTTCCTATCTAATCCGTCTTCATCTGTCCACTGGGGTGAAGTCCATTTTGTCAAAGACGTTATTTATGATAGGGTCTGTTTGTTATCATGTGTTTAAATGTATTTCTTGGAAAAAAATAAGACAATTTTGATATGAAATTGTCTGCATCCTGTTTCTTTATGTGTGCATGTGCTTTTTTTAAAAACAGTATTTTAGTGTTCCAGTATTTTCAAGTTTATTTTTATTCTTTAATACTTTTTATTAGTGCTTTGAAGTAATGTTGTTTACATTTCTGTATTAACCTTTTTCCTTGATGTAAGACAGCAATAAAAAATAATACTTATTTTTTTCACCTTTGCATCTCCTTAAGTTGTGTTGCTAAATAATGGAAATAATTATTTGAACTGCACAAACAAATTTCAAAAGTGATGCTCATTCAGGCTCATTACAATCAAAATCCAATTAACAGAGCTAAATTACAGTAGATGTAAATAAGAAACCTCTCAATTTAATAAAGTAGTAGTTGCAGGGGTGGTTAAAGAACAGTCCCTTTCGCATTTTGTTAACTTTTTTTATGTACTAAATAATGTATGAAGTACAATTTGCTTTGCAGCAGAGTACAGACTTTGAGCTTAACCTCACATCCTGAGACTCTGCTGTGTCCAGAGATTCTGCTTGCTCACACAGCATTTAAAATATGAGAGATAAGTGCCATTTCAAAAAGCTTGTTTACTCTCAGAATCGTAATGTTGTCAAAAGTCAAATATATTTTACTGCTATTAAAATATAATTTCTACCCTTCTTGATCAAATTTACCAATCCAATATTTTCAGTATAGATTATTGTCATTGCTAATAGCTCTAGAAAATGGTAACAAAAAGAAAAATACTTATTGGCAAAACGGAGATAAGTGTTTTTGCTATTGAAGTCTTTATATACAAATTGTCTTTTTCTCCTGTGTGTTATTGTACATAAAGAGAAAACAGTGAGTTTGTCCTATAGCTGCCTGATAAAACTTCAGCTAAAGAAGATAGAAGCCAGATGTTTCCGTTCTGTTCGTGTCATTGGCCCCTCCACAGATAACTCCCTTATACATTTCAATGAGGTGTGGTGTGAGTGCTATATTCCACTACACAAATACAGATATGGTTCCTACTCAATCAAAACTAGCTGTGATCCCCAAGTACCTCTTAACCTCCTGTTTGAAGGAGTGTCCCTGGTGTAGGGGAGGGAGAAGGCTCTGTACTGTATTTGACAGCTGGACCTCCTCTTGTCGCCTGGGAACTCTGTTGGATTAAACTTCCAGCGCAGGAAACTCAAGAACTTTGATGGGACAGACTCTCCGGAACACATGTTTTATCTATTATTACAAGGGCTAGGCAACATACTCTGTAGCAAATGTATTGAAAATGAAAAATTGAAAATGCAAAATTGTACCGATGCAAATGTATTGAAAATGGAAAATTACCAGACTCATCAAAATTGTCCAAAATTTAGTGAAATTTGAATCACTTTTTGTAGAATTGACATAGGAATTTTCATAGCACAGCAACATGTTTATATGTTTACACCAAAAATCTTGTTATCTGATTTCTGGAGTTGGATCCAGATTATTGAAATGTCATGAAAATAGTTATGATGCGAGTAATGTGATTTCACTGTAATTGTTCACACATGTAGGTTTTGGCTAGAGGAAATAAACTAATGCAGACAAAAGACAAAAAAATTTAGTTCTTTCAAAATTCTGTTACTTTAAATATTTATTAATTAATTAACTTATGTCCACACTGGCGTTTTTGCTCATCATATTTCTCTTGTGCAGTTAAACACGCAGCAAAAATCAGATCTAATTATTAACTTACCTGTAGTTTGTACCCACTATTAAGACTTCATATAGAGGTTAAAATTGTTGTTAGTAATGTAGGTGTTTTATATTTTTAGGTGTGCAACAATAAGAAGAACTGTCACTGTGAAGCGCACTGGGCTCCTCCCTTCTGTGAAAAGGCAGGGTTTGGAGGGAGCGTTGATAGTGGACCAATGAGGCTGGCAGGTACTGTTGTCATCTTTCACCTCATATCATCAACCAACACATATTTTAAGTTCTTCATATTTGACTGATGAACAGGTAGAAATCAAATGTACTGTACGAAGAAGTTTAAAGGGACAGTCCGATATTTTGGACATAGGACTTCATTTCCTAGTGAGCCAGAGTGTTGGAGATGTGGGGAAACACTTTTTTAAATACTCCATCAAGTCTTTGTATTTCCAGAGGTTGCTGGTGCTAGGCTAGTGCATGTCAATGGCCATAGTTAGCCTGCCACTAAAAATGATCTTACCCACTCCTCAAAGCATCCAAGGCAAATCTATTATAACACCAGACTGTCAATGTGAATGTCTGTGTTGATAGAATAATTTCAGAAGTAAAACCAGCCTTGCATTTGAAGGATTTATGTCTGAGCAGCAGCGAGTTGTACTTCCTGATAGAAAGCTTGGCAGTGGCAGACTGATATATGAGAAAATAGTCCCTCAAGATGAGATGATTCATGTGATGCAAGGTTAGTTTTATTTCAAACATTATTCTATCAACACAGACATTTACATCGACAGTCTGACATAATAAATGATTTGCTTCTGGTGTTTTGTGGAGTGAGTAAGAGTGTTTTTAGTGGCAGGCTAACTGTGGCCATTGACATGCACTAGCCTAGCACCAGCGACCTCTGCAAATATAAGGACTGGATGGAATATTTTAAAAAGTGTCTCCACACATCTCCAACACTCTGGCTCACTAGAAAATGAGGCTCTATGTCCAAAATTCTGAACTGTCCCTTTAAAAGTAGTTCATGGATTGTATTATGGACTCTTTCACTAGTTTTAAATACATAGGCAAGACAAGTTTATTTGTATAGCACCATCTGTACACAGAGTAATTCAAAGTGCTTTACAGAATAAAAAGACATTAAAATCACCATACAAACAAATACAAATGTAAATAATCATCATAAAATTAACATTAAAAGAGAAGAGTGCAGAATAAATAGATAAATAAATACTGCAATCAAATCTCAAGTGATAACTGTTATATACTGAGGGACAACAACACAAAGTGGTTTCAGATCTTGCAACCCAGAATAAGGAGCATTGTGAACAAATTAGCAATTGTTGAATATTATAAAATCAGTAATTAATTTGAGCAAATATTGTGTAAATATTGGTCATGTTTCTGTATTTCTTTCTCCCGCGCTGCTTAGTTGCTTCTCATGCATTTAATCATTACTATGAATTCCTTTGTTCTCTCAGAGTAAAACAGAATACTTTAAGCAATGCAAACCAATGTCTTTCATGTATACTAAATGCAACTAACAAACTGCTTTTAGGTTTCATCTATTTACGCTATATCTTCATGTTAATCTTTGCTTTGAAATTCTGACCTTCATCCTTCCACCCTTTTCATCTTCTATCCAAAAGCACATTCTAATACAAAGTGTGGCCTCTCTTTAACTGCCTGTGTCCTGCTCTTGTGCTGTAGATGTGCGTGTGTGTGTATTAATGTGCGTGTTGTCATATGTGGCATCAGCGGACAGTGTGATCATCACTGTGGCCATCCTGGTCACTCTGCTCAGCCTCGCGCTCGTCACCGCCATCGTCTTCATCAAGAGGAAGACTCTGCTGCGCCTGCTATTCGCCAACAAGAAGAGCACTTTAGAGAAACTCAGGTGAGAGAAGAAAACGAGTTTTTGTCTTCACTGTATTCTTTGCTTATTGCTCTTTTGACTGTATTAATATGTGTTTTCTTTAAAGCATCTTTGAGTGTCCTGAAAAGTGCAATATAAATACTATGATTATGATTATGATTATTATTATTATTATTATTAGGTAGGAAGAAAAAGGGTTTTAAATTGTAATAATGACAGATTATCTTTTTCAAGTTTTATTTTTTCTAATGAGCCAGACAGCCAGACATTTTTGTTAAATCGCATTTGCTACTACAAGTACAAATTGACGTTGTGTGATTAGCAAGATATTGGAGACATACAAAGGAGGATATCTAGCATAAAAAACACTAACTGATCTGAAATTGTTGACTTGTGAGATGAAAAAAGAAAGCATATGAAAGAAAAAAGTATTTCCTGTGTCACCAATCGCAATATCTGGCATTAAAGTATTAAATGGAAATAACTCGCTGTGTGTGCTATGAAAACATTTGAAGTAGAACTAATTTCGCATTTAGCCCTGTATTGCTCTTATTGCTTAGTTGTGTCATATAACAGCTATTGAAATAACTTCCTTTTCTCAAATGTCTCTTAAATGTTCTGTTCTCTAGATCTATGGAAACTGGCAGACCAATTAGCCCCATCAGGTCCCAGTCCTTGTACAGACCTACAGCTCTACGCAAACCTCCACCCAAACCATCTACCACTAATATATATAAGGTATGTCTTTCTGCATTGTCATAATACACAATACAAAATACACTAAATCAATCTAACATTTTATTCCTATTTACCTGCATAGCCTTTCCCCATAATATGCTCATCTCATTTCTACGGCATAGCTCCGCACGTCAATCACAGACAAACTCCATTAGGGCATTTACAAAGCTCCTCTCTTCTCCTGCTCAGGTCTGGATTGTTGACAGCACAAGGTGATGGCACGCCGCTTTGTGCATTTCTATCTCTCCAACTATTAATTATGAAGCTATTGTGGACAGCTGGCGGTGGACTTGTGAATGAGAGAGTGATTGTTTCATTAAAATGCAATAGCCAGACCCTGGATATAGCAATTACAGCTGTTCATGATGTTTACTGGCGATAGAGGGCTATACCAGAGAAGGCTTGAGACATCACAAGGAAATAGGTGGTTGTTATTGACGTCATTGTTTACATACACACAATGGCAGAAGCATTTATAAATATAAGAATTTAGTAATAGGCTTGCATACTTGTCTATACATATTTTAAATTTTATCTCTTAACAAACTGAGAATGTATCCATTGTTATGCAAGTAACTAACTTGTCAATCGATATTAAAGAAGACTTATTGTGTTTTAATCTGTTATATAGTTATATTCCATGACACCCATGGATCATTAGTTATAGCTATAGTTTGGACACAATTTTCATCTAAAACAAATTAATAAAAGAAACAAGCCTGCTGACTTCTGCGTTAGCTGACACTGTAACAGATGTGCATTAATATTCACTGTCCCAAATAAATACATGAATAAATAATAAATAAAATAAAAATGTCGGCACCTCAGATAGCAAGAGAACCACAGATTTTTTTTTTTCATTGGTATCAGAATAACTACACAACACTGCTGAATCCTACATGAATGAGAGATTAAGAAAATGCAATTGGAGGACAAAGTGCGTAAAGAGCAGTGGGAGTATGCCAGTGATGGTGAAAACAGGCTTGATTGCCAAAATGCCGTCTTGAATGTAAGCGATTAAAAATTGCTCAAATATGCACAAATTACTCCAAATGTAACTTGGGTGAGTAAATGGTGAGGGGACACAACTATAACATTGTTAAAAGCTCAGACCAGATTTTTGCTGAAATTGTGAAGAGACATGCTAGAAAATTAGAATGCCCTGCTTTAGAGAAAATACACAATTCTATTATACAGAAATGTTCGCTATAATACATTCACCACAATGCCTGAATCATTTGGAAGAAATTTAATGAGGTCTCCTATCAGTAGTAGCTTTTGTTATCTTTACAATGTTCTAAACACCAGAGGCCATTACAAGAACCACAGAGCAAAATTCAAACTTAACAAACAAGCCTAATGGTCTTCTAATTAGTGGTATCATGATAATAAGATAATGAGACAGAGATAGGAGATAATTAAGCACTAAAACAAATGCTCTTTCTGTGTGTTTTGCAGCCTTCCTTTCCTGGTGCAGAGCCTCTCCTGGCCGCTCACAGTTTTCACCCCCACAGCCTGCGCAGACTGCCCCTGTACCAGCCTCTGCACATCAGTCAGCCCATGCCCCTTTCTCTGAGTGTTGGACAGCCCTCTCTGCCCCATCCGCCCCCCCACCACCACCTGCTTCCCGTCCACACTTCCACGCTCTCGCCATCCAGAGCGCCAGCCTTTCACACACTACCACGCCAGCAGTCTTATATGGTGGATCAGGTAAGTTTTTGTACAGGCTAAGGCATTTCAGTTCTGCCAGTAATTATGGTAAACAACTAGGGTGTGTTTATTTTATTTATTTATTTATTCATTTATTTATTAAGGCCCATGTAATATTTAAAATACAGATTTAAAAAAAAAGCAACCACCATCACCAGCAGAGGGAGCACTTCATCGGCCCTCTACTAGCATACTAATTTACAAATTGTCCTGACTCCTGCTTCTTCACGCAATCTCACAAAAGTGTTTGAGTGGGGTGCCTAGTTGTGAAAAATCTCATACACTAGACTAAGATTGGCTAATATGATGACATTCCCAGAGGGTAACATTTTACATTTTTTAGTAATATTGCAATAATGATGCGACTTAGATTTCTTATCTAAATGCTTTGAAGAGGTTGCATTGTAGATTTTGTTGCCAGTGAACAGTTTCAGTGTAGTTAGCTCCTTCTTTCAGGCAGATATTTAAGGCAGTGACTAGAACCCTAGTAGAACTGAAGAAGCTACTTGGATGTGTGACAAAACATAATCACTCTTGCATGCTTACTTCAATTTTCTTTTGTTTTGGACCGTACCTGGGTGACTGAAGGGTTGCACAAATAACAAATAATTTTACTCAACTAATCAAAACAGTTACTCTGGTGAGATTTTGGTGTTGAGGTAACCGGATGGACCAAACATAAGATGATGTGTAAATTCTGGGATTGTCAGATAAAAGAAACATAAATACATAAAACATAAATAACCTTGACCAAAGCTGTCATCACAAATAGACTCACTGTGGGATTTGAAGAGTGATCACACTTCTTACTCTAGTAGTACTACGAGTATGAGGTAAAATTTCCGGTCAGTGCTAATAAATAATCTTGACACTCAAATGGACTGGCACTTAAATTTCTCATATCAGCGTGTTATACAGTTGTGTACAAAAACATAAAACTTGCCTCACTTTGCCTATATGAATGCTCTAATATGTGATAGATAGATAGATAGATAGATAGATAGATAGATAGATAGATAGATAGATAGATAGAATGAAAAGAAAAAGAGACCACATAGATATAAACAATAAGGACAAGTGGACACAGGACAACACACATACACACACACACAGATGCTGATGAGGATCCAGATTACAGAATTCCAATCATGCCCCCTATCAGTCTGCAACAGAAATGCAGTTGTTTACCAGCATTAAGTGTAAATGACTAATGAAAATGGCTTGTAGAAGCTTGATGCTTTGAAGGCACAATATGTTCAGAAATCAAATCTATTATTGTTATTATGAAAAATTGAACTGCATGGAGCTGCAGTATGATGGCAGAGTGTTATTGGTGGTTGTCTTATATTAGTGGCATCATGTACTTTGCCGTTAAGCACTTTGAATTACTGTGTGTACAAACTGTGCTCTACAAATGAGCCTGTTTTAAGGGCGCATAGTACACTATTTTCTGATCTATGTTGTAATGTTGTTTCATCTTCACAAACATACCTGGAGTTATGTTTTGTTTCATTCACACATTTAACACATAAACTCTGCATATTTAGGCTGAGTCCTCTCAAAGAGAAAACACTTCATTCCACCTTCTGATGTCATGTGATAATACAGGATAATTTGGATAATTTCAGACCTAAAATTGACAATCTCTTCTGAACTAAAAGTAAAAAGTAGCAGTTAACTTCAGTTTCATGACATTACAAGGTGGAAAAGAGCAATTTGAGCTTTGGAAATCAGACAGACAGAAGACAGACTAATAATAAAGGGTTACTCAAACATGTGTGAGTGAAACAAAAACACAACTCCAGGTATGTTTGTGACAAGGTAACAACATTATAATATGGCTTAAAGCTCAATTTTGCCTAATATAGGACCTTTAAAGTGTTATATGTCAGAACATGACACATACACCCGCATACACAAGTTGAAGTTTCCTCATCTTGCAGTTGCAGATTCAGCTAATCAGAAAAGTTTTTCATACAGGTGCATCACATGATTGAAAATGTATGAATATTAATGCAGATTTGAAACGATTTGAGTTTTCGATCGTGTTTTTGACTAAATGCCTGATTACATAGACTGATTTGGAACCTAAAATGAGTAATCACGTATCGCTTTGAATACGCAATTTCACACAGGTGCAGGTTTACTTTGGTTTACTTTGAAAAATAACAGTTAGACACCTCTATCCAAAAGTCAATACATCTTAGAAAGAAATACATGGAAAATCTCTATTCAATATGATCTATCACCTAATCTTAATTTATACCCCACTCATATTAAGTGAACCCAGCGGCACAGAGCATGATTTATAATGATGAGGAATGTATGTAAATTATATTCTTAGGCTTAAAATAGCCTTAGGTAGGGCCAATCAATTTTAGTTACAAGTATTATATCCTGGAAGCCACTGTAATTCTATGTTGTGGTCAGCCTTAAAATATCGACAGCAAAATCCAATGACTCCTGCTAGGTTTCTGCTGAATTGGCACGATGACTAGTAAATCTCTCTTCGCTTGGTCCAGACCCTGTACGCCATAGACCTTATATTATGGGATGTCCGTACAGCTCAAACTTATTGGCAGATGGTTCACAAGACATTAGCCTCCTGATGGGACTGTTTGTTATATAGTGATAGTGACATCTTGTTTTTATATTTGTGATTAATTATTCAGGTAAGCACAATCTTGCCTGCATCAGTCACTGCAACGAATCAACATTTACAACTGTGAAACTCGTGCCAGGCCCAAATGCACTTTAGCTGAGAGGCCGTATGCGCTCTATAAATACCAGTGGCTTGCCAAAACAATGCTCTCCTCTAATATGAGGCCGCTCGGTTTGGTCTGCTGGAATGGGTTTGAAAATTTAATGCGACAAAAAGGATGTCAAAAACTTGGTGGAGTACAAGCCCGCTAGCAAAATAGTTGGGGTAGTGTGTAGGATGTGAAAGTTAAAATGCAAACTTGACCTAATTTCATTGAAGTGTGTTATTAGTGGATTGTTTTGTTGTTGAGGTTTGTATTGTGGCAATAAATCATTTAAATCACATATAACATCAGAAAACTAATTTGAATTTCAGTGTAGTAATAAATGTAGTAATAAAATGGGATAAGAAGATTTTGCAACCAGATATGAATTGACTGTCATGCCACAAATATGCTAGCCAGGCTGGCGCTACCTAGTGCTTCTGCTCAATTTGATTTCTCTCCAGCGACTAAGTCAGGAATCGGAATGCACTAGATGGTTTGCAAGAACCCTGACAGTGCGAGTCCGGGCACCAGCCAATCAGCGAAGAGCCATACATTCTGTGTTTGCGATGATTCCGATTTAAAGCCAGAACAAAGAGAATGTTCGGTGAATTTTATCAGGGGGAAAGACGTTATTGCCCTTCTTCTTATGGGATTTGGGAAAAGCTTAATATACCAGTTAACCCTGTTAGTGACGCATTACATCCGTCACGACCAAATAGCAGCGATTGGTTAAATAAAAAAAGTACCCGCTTACCGTTGAGCGAATTAATTCTAATGCTGGTCAGACGGTTTCTACAAAGTGAAATCGGCTGATGAATCAGGCTACAAATATGCAGGGTTTTAATCATTAATTTGATGGGATCCAGGATACACACTTCTCTAATACTTGTGTACCTAAGATGTGAGTCTGATGTGAGTTTAAATAGGCGTGATTGACAGGAGGATTAGCTAGTTATGAACATGCATGGTCTGTCCGTATCAAAACAAATAAATAGCTGTTTATAAGGAAAAAAGAAAGGAACAAATATCAAAAAACATTGTGGATTTCTGCTGAATCATTGAGCGAAGCACTAAACTCAGAGGTGAGAGAAATTTCATTTTGGTATAAAATGATAGATGACCAATGAGCTCCTTTATTTCTCATGTCACTGAAAAAAATGTGTTTAGTTGTGTTTGATTGTGTTTAACCCTGGCTCAAGGCACAATGGAGAGGGTTTCAAGGCACTCAAATATGCTTTACAGAACACATATTAAAACAGAGCAATAAAGAGCAATAGACAAATAATACAGTAAAGATAAAAACAGTGAATCATATTTTAAAAAATAATAATAATAAATAAAAGATACAGAGAGATAGCATGTTTTTAATACCAAAATAAATCAATTATGTAAACAGTGTTGGGGAGTAACAGATTACATGTACCAGAGTTACGTAATCAGAGTACAAATTATGAGTAACTGTATTCAGTTACAGTTACTGTTTCCATGAGTGGTAATTGGATTACAGTTACTTTGTTGAAATAAATGGATTACAGGGCAGTCTGTTCCTGTTTTCACATTTTGGGCTAAACCAGGACTAAACCAGGTCTAAACCAGGTCTACAACCAGTTCTAAATCCAGTTCTAAACCTGGTTTAAACCAGGTCTAAAACCAGGTCTAAACTAGGTCTAAACCAAGACTAAACCAAGACTAAGCCAGGATTAAACCAGGACTAAACCAGGACCAAAGCAGGTCGAAACCAGGACTAAAACCAGGTCTAAACCAGGTCTAAACCAAGACTAAACCAGGACTAAAACAGGATTTAACAGGACTAAACCATGCTGCGCGGACCGTGTCTCCTCTTCTTCTATAAATAAATTTTTAATTTGGTTAACTAAAGTCTGGGCTTTTTATTTTCTTTTAACAGACAAAATGTCTCATGTGAAGATATCCTAGTCTTTGCTTCTCTACGGCAAATCAAGTAATCCAAAGTATTCAGATTACGTTACTCACCTTAAGTAATTTAATGGATTGTGTTACAAACTACATTTTGGGATATGTAATCTGCAATCTGTAGGGGAATACATTTTAAAAGTAACCTTCCCAACACTGCGTGTAAATTATGTTTTTCCACTATTTACTGGAACTCTTTTTTAACATTTGAGATCCAGAAACTATGACGTGGGCACCACACTGTAGCAAACAGGAACCCCATCTTCAGATCCTGAGGGGCTTTGACTTAGGAATGCTAACCTGCTGTGTTTGCTCGTCCTCCATGTCATTTACATCACATTATTCCTGAGAGATAAGCTCATATATTCAAACATGTATACGAAACAGCATGGCACCTGTTGATTAGCATGCCAGAGAATGCGCAAGTTTCCAATACCCACAGCGTGTATATACTTACCCGTATGTGTTAAAGGTACTAAATTACCGTACACAAAATGGACTCTTGTGAGGTTTAAGCCATGTTATATGGTGTTACCTTACCTAAAACACCTAAAACATACTTGAGTTGTGCTTTGTTTCATTCACACATCTTTGAGTAACACTTTTATTTATTTTATTATTTTATTATTAGTCTGTCTACATCTCCAAAGCTCAAAATGCACTGTTCTACCTTGTGATGTCATTTAGTGGTAGTTTTCAAGTTAACGGCTAGCTTTTACCTTTAGTTCAGTAAAGATTGGTAGTTCCATAGCTGAAGTGATCCGAAGGATTCTGGTGAAGTTGTATGGAGTTTAAAAACACAGTGGAGCACTCCCCGTATTATCACATGACATCACAAGGTGGAACAGAGTGTTTTCTGTTTGAGACAAGAACTCAGCCTAAATAAGCAGGATTTGTGTGTTAAACATGTGTGAATGAAACAAAACACAACTCTGAGGAAACAACATTATAAAATGGGTCAGGAAATAGTGTAATATGGGCCCTTTAACAAAATGTGGCTAATCCTCCTCTGTTTGTTGGTTGCTGCTTAGATGACTGAGACCATTACCATACCACCAAAAAATGCCATATTTACAGGAAAAATGGCTTTGCTTTTGGCCGGACACACATGCATTTTTCAGTTCCTTGTGTGGGTTTGTGAAAGGTGCTTATAGGCCCCGGGCTCATAGATCTCTCTGCAGTCACCAAGGACAGACCAATCTTTCATTTTGAATTAAGCCATGTGAACAGCCCCGAATGTCTCAACACTGCAGCGGTGTGAGACAGCAGCGCCATTACAATGCACATGGGCCCTGGGTCTGCAACCATGCATCTGCTCCTTTATATCTTTGTCTATGAGTTTCCGTGTGATCAGATAAAGATCTAGTGTCTACTGAGAGGAACGTGGCAAGGATTTTTAAAGGGCCCATATTACGCTGTTTTCTGATTTATGTTATAATATAATGTTTCTTCATAAAAAACACACACACACCTGGAGTTCTGTTTTGTTTCATCCACACATGTTTAAGACACAAAATCTGCATATTTTGTTTTAGTTCTTTTCTCAAACTGAAAACACACCTTGTAATGTCTTGGTAATACAGGAAGTGCTCCACTGTACCTTCATTACAATCATTTGGATGACTTTGCCCTGGAATTGTCAATCTCTACTGATCTAAAGGTAAAAAGTAACTGATAACTTGAAAATCACAAGGTGGAACAGAGCATTTTGAGCTTTGGAGATATAGACAGACGAATAATAAAGGATTACTCAAACATGTGTGAATGAAACAGAACTCCAGATATATTTTTGATGAGGCAACGTTATAACATGGCATACTATGTAACTTTTCTGGTGAAGGCTCTGCCATCTACAGCAAATTCTATGGCTTTGTCTTGAATGTTTCACTGTATGGCATTAAACATATCTATCTAACACAGGGGTCTCCAGCCTTTTTCCTCCGATGAGCTACCTTTACAAAACCAAAATGCCAGAGAGCTTCTCATTTTAGCATTTGCAAAAAATTGATATTCAAGACCCACAGTAAGTCTTATATGGGGAACAGTTAGATGCCTGCCCTTTTATGGTTATTTTTGCAATCCTTTTTCTTTTTGTGCATTACTTGAACCTCAACCAAGACATTTATGGGCACATTTTAGCATATTTCTGATGGATCGCATAAACATCTGCTTATTGTTATCGTGAGAATCAAAAAAATATTCCTGACTCCATGTAATTGTATTACAATATCCAGAGTCTAGATCTTAAGGTCAACTAACAACTGGTCTCATGCCAAAGTGACATCTCCAGTGTACAATTCATAAAACTTTCAGATGTTGATGTAAATGTAAACAGACTTGTATCTCAGCCTTTACTGAACAGATTCCCCCAGAGACCAGCATTTTCACGCAACGCTGGCTTGTTGACTGTATGTGAAAGTTATCAATGTCACTTCCAATTAATGTTCACTTTTATCCAAATTTCTGTGATCAGTTGAGTTCCACGCTACTTGAACGCATCACCCCACACTTGCAAGCAATATCCTTCTGGGAATTGGACCCTCAACCTTTCCTTCTTTGAACCAAGTTAGAGCTGTGGGGATTGTCTTGTTTTCCTTTGGGCTTCTGAAAAAACAAACCCATGTCTTCTGTGGTATTGGTGCATACATTTTTCTCAATATTTGTTAATAGCACTTAAGTGTGGATCTAGTTTCCAGTTATTGAATTGATTTCTAGTCTTGTTTATTTTGACATTTGGTAGTGTTGTCACCACAATACTAAAATTTCTAACTCGATTTTGATACTAAAGGATAAACTTGGTACTCAATACTGATTCTAATACCACAATGATGATAAAAACACTCTTTATTTAGACAAAAGAGTGTGATTTTCAACATCAGAGTATTTTCTTTTATATTACAATGTGGCCTTATATCTGTGTAATTCCTCAGTCGTCCAGATTGTTTCCATAATGGTCCATGGGTGTGACTCTTTTTAATATCGATACTTGCTCAAATTAATATCTAGTTTCAATCAGTACTAGTTTTTGTGTCGATTTTTGTTTGTATCTGATTTTCGATACTTTTAACAAGCCTATTTTGACTTGGCTTTGTATTTGTAAGCTATTGGATTCTGTAACTTGCCGCATATGCTTGATGAAACACATTTATTGACGTATGATACAATTGATGTGTTCAAGGTCTTTCCGTCAATATGGCATTACTGGTCAGTCATGATATTTTGCTGCGCTGGGCCCATTCAAATAGAAATGTCAAACTGGTGACATTTGATACCATTTCCATTTGTGTGTACAACAGGGTACTGGCTTTTAGTGGCATTGGATTTGAAAGTACGACATTTTCCAGGAAGTTATTAAACAAGACCTTTTAGTTTATACACTCTGATGTTTTTACAGCGTATTAACTGGCAAACATATTCATAAGATTTGAAGTAGAGATGCACCAGTCCCTAGTATCTGACATTAATAAATGATACCAGTTTGTTTCTATCCTCCAAAACGTACAAATTCGTGATTGGAGATATTTTTAATCAGATTTGCGTATGTGTTTCTTGCACTGCATATCCTTAGATGAGTAATTTCTTGGAGCGTTAGTAATTAGGCAGTTTTCTGATCTATAGGTTTTAATGTTACATCCTCATCAAAAGCATACCCAGAATTGGTTTTGTTTCATTCACACATGTTTATCACACAAACCCTGCTTATTTAGGCTGAGTTCTTCTCTCAAACAGAAAACACTCCATTTTACCTTGTGATGTTGTGTGGTGATACAGGAAGTGCTCCACTGTGTTTTTAAACTGCATACACCTTCACTAGAATCATTTGGATAATTTCAGATCTGGAATTGCCAATCTCGACTGAATAAAAGTTAAACAGAGCATTTTGAGCTTTGGAAATGTAGACAGACTAATAATAAAGGGTTACTCAAACATGTGTCAATGTGTGAACCAAACACTAATATAGGACCTTTAACTACTCACCCATGATTATTTAAAGGAATATAGCAAATATCAAAAGTCATTTAGCAGCATCAGTGGCTAGTACAGTATATTCTGAGTCACAATTTATTCTAGATATTCAAAATATGTTACATAGACTATATATATAAATGGACATAGCTAACGCGCTGGACGCCGCGTTCCAAATAGGAAGCTCCAAATAGGAGTTCTTCCGGCTCCTACTGACCCTGGACTCAAATTAAGTGAAGTGCCTTATTGGCCCAAGCTAAGCTAATAACATAACTTTCAGAAACTATCAAGGTTCTGGTTTAAGTGATGCAAATTTTGAGACATTCAGAAATAAGATGTTTTCAGTTAAATGAAAACAACAGGACTTACTTGGCTTTTTTTTTTTTGGCCAGCATTTCGCTACCAACCAGATAGCTGCATCAGTTGGTCCAGTTGTTTTCATTTAACTCGCTGACAATAAGGTTCTGTTTTAATTAAAAGCAACAATCAATAAAAATTGACAATATTGCCTTTACTGAGTCCACATGGCAAGAGTTATTACTGTGAAAGTCTTTAAAAATGGAATTAATAAATCAGCAAGTAATAAACAAAATGTAAGGACTTTTATTGAATTCAGTGGAGTTTAAACTGCTTTTTTTTTCCCCTTTGATGATCGACTGGACGCCTCTCCTGTTCTGTGTAGATTACCACACAGCCCAAGCTCATGTAGATAACCCCCGTCACAGCCCCGCTCCCTCTATACGAGAAAGGCCACAGCGATAACACAGTGCCCCCTAGTGCCCCACCTCCACAACTCCTTTACATCTAATCCATATTAAACACAAGTCATGAAGGTGGCATGCCTCATTATTCTGGTTACACAGGTTTACTTTGCATGCAGTTTTTAAAGGTAAGATTTACGTGATCTGGGCTGTGGTGTATTTAAATTAAAGTCAGAGGGAGAACAGAGAATGCCATATTTGAATCAGTATAACATTAGTATGCAGATGTGAATAATAAGAGTGATTTTGGCTTAATGTAGGCTTACTGTTATCTTCGACATACAACTGGAAACTCTTACACTGTGAAACTGCGTTGATGGTGGGTATTTGTGTTTTGAAAGGGCCGGCCTATTATGCTATTTTTTGATCTGTTATAATACTGTTTCCTCATCAAAAACACACCGAGTTGTAAGTGTTTTGTTTCATTCACACAGGTTTAACACACAAATCCTGCATATTTAGGCTGAGTTCTTTTCTCAAACAGAAAACACTCTCACAAATACACTTTCATTAGAATCTTTTGGATAATTACACAATGGAGCTAGATGCGTTGAAAGCCATACTGTGGAACAAATAGGCAAAGTAATAACATCTCCATTGAGATGAGCAGGGAAGTAATTGAATTTGTATACTAATTTGATTTCTTTTTTATTGTATTACCCCAAAATGAATAGGCTTCAAGAGATATTATCCCAAGTTGTTTTTATATTCCGGGACTCTTTCCTGGCAACTGCTAGTATGACACAGTTTTAACATTTATTTTGGTCATTTTCATGCTAAACTTCTACCTGTGTCTTTGTGTGCAGGAGTTCGAGAAGCCCAGCCCCCCTCAGAAGCCCCTTCCTGCAGACCCCGTGCTGAGGATGTCCCGTCGTTTCAACACTCTGTCTGAAGGGGGCAGCAGAGGCCACAACACTGCGCCCAGGCCCATCCCAATACCCACTGTGCCCAGACCTCCCCCCACCATCCCTCTACCCAGCAGGTAAGGAGCCATTTTGACATTAACAAAAAATATGGTAATACGTTTTTCACTTGTCTCCGATATGTGTTAAATTATGGAAATGTATGCAAACAGGATTCAAATACCAGGTCTTGGTTTATGTAAAGCGCAGAATAAAATTGTTACTTAATACGGCAATTATAAGGCAGCAGGGTCCTATTTTGTAGTATTAAACATTAAAACTAAATAGTAATGAATTGACATACAGTACCTATATTATGACAAGGTAAAATAACTCTAAATACATTTGAAAGCTGAAAAACATATTTATTTTAAGCATCTGTCTGTTTGCAAGCTCTAAATCCCAAATAAAAAGGGTGAGCTTGTAAAACTATCCCAAATTCAAGGCCACAACCTCAGAATACAGAATGAATCTATTATGTATGAAGACGATGATCATGGTAGACAAGGTGAAGGCCAGTGTGGGGGTTCTGAGGGAGGAGGTGATCAGCTCTGAGGCTGGTATCACCTCCATACCTGAAAGAAAGAAAGAAAGAGAAGAGAAGTAGAAAAGAAGAATGTCAGAACAAGATGAAGAGTGCGAGGTATGGTCCTGCTCCCACATATAGTCAGCGGGTCATCCTTTGCACAGATCTGACCGATATCTTGTTCTGGGGGCATCTTCTGCGTGTTTCCATGGAGATAGTGAAGTTTTATGCCATACTGTGACCCATCCCAAGCAAAGCAAATACATCATCATGGACAAAAAAATGTAGGTAGACCCTCCACCAGAAAACATAGTGCACCTTTAACTTAAATACACTTAAATGCTTAAATCGTAATGTTAATGACATTGTACCTGATTTTTACTGCAACAACATGAAAAACAGATCTAGTTCACAGTGGTTCAAAGTTATTCCTCACTGACCTTATACAATCTTAATTATTCACCGTGATTAGTGTAGAAGCGTTTTACACAACCTTGAGAAAAGTAGAGTTTTGCAGTGACATTAGTACTGATTAGTACTGCCATACCTCACTGTAATTCTCATGTTGATGTGTTGTTTTCCAGGCCTGTCCCAGCTCTGCCCTACAGACCACCAAAGAACACGGACTCCTGAACGTTTTTATATAGATGCGCTGATTTCCACACAGACTATGGTTTGCACTAAAGACACTAAAGAGGAGAGCTTTCATGTTGAAAGTGAAACAAAAAGGGGAGTGACTGACCGCTTTTGGTGCTACGCCTCTGTACGGCGCTCTGTCCTCACTCAGGTACCAATGAACTATTTAAGTATTTATTATTGAACTGCAACATTGTTCCTTTGTTTTAGTATTGATGTTTTCTACTTTTTTCTTAGTGACTCTGCTTATGATGTTTTATAAGCAATGATGTGAAAATATAATGATGTAGGCATAAAGGGAAATGCAGCACAACCTTAATCTGAACTTTTGTATTGACTTATTCATGCTCTCCAGATTCTGTTACTGTGTAAAAGTATTCTGTTCAAATATTGCTACCATCTGGTGATTAAAATAACAATAACAAAGGGTCAAACTGGGTTTCGCGAGGCACTAGGTCAAGGCTATGGGTTGTGAGATGACTTGAAGAAACAATAACACTGTATTTAATTTAAAATAGAATGAATTTGTAAAATATGTAATAACTCAAATACTACAATTGAACCAGATTTCTACTTGAAATTACATGAGAGGTGAAGTTTGCTGCTGGGGTCCTGTGTTGGAGTTATTTTGGGGTCTCAATATAAAAAATATGGAAACTCCTGGTCTGTATGACAGGTGTTAAAGTGACAGAGGTGCTATGTGTCCCAAATACTGTACATGTTCTTTAATAATAATAACAATGCATTAGTCTCTTTGCAATTTGGTGCATTATTCATTCACTGTGGCCAGTCTGCACCATCGGCCCCCCAACCACCACCAACACTCACGCTCACGCCACTTTCATCCTAACGTTACACTATCGTGAAGGTGAACTCTGCTGCCTCATGATAAAGAAAAGCTGCTCTGTGCTACGATGAAGTTCTGTTAAATGTAGTGATATAGACAGCTCCGGTATTTCTAGTCATAGCACTCTTGAGACCTATTGTGGACTGACACACACATTTGTACTGCAATGACTGAATCTGTTGTCTATGTTTGCTATTAACACAGCTGTAAAACATGTTAACAGACACAGAACTGTTTCAGACATTGTTATCCGCAACACTGGGTCTCTTATTTCAAAGCCTTGATCAATATTTGACTACTTTGTACTTTCATACTTTGTCTTTTTTCTTTGTGGATTTCTGTTGTACTGTCCACCGGTTGCTGGATATTTGCAGAAGCTGTGGATTTAACATAATCACTTGGGTTTTCAGAGTTTTACAGCAACACCAAATACTTGCCCGTCCGCTGGCTATGTTAACTGTCTCATGTTTAACCCTCTGTGTGAGCCAAGAGGATAATTTAAGTGCCATGAGCTGTCCATTTCCTGTTTTTGTTGACTGCAATACTCATGTTGTATTTCAAGTTTGCGATTTCCCTGTAACTTAACTGTTTTGCCGAAGGACTGTTTTACTTCTCACTCTGTACACTACAACCCTGTGGTGAGAAACATACTGTACAAGTGTTAAATGTTATCATGAAATCCCTCGTGTGTAACTGTAACATCATGATCAAACATATTGTAAATGATCCTTTCTAAATGTCCGACTATCTCTCTTTTTTTCTTAAATGCACAAATCAGAGGGCTTAGTTTGAGCTGATGTTGGTGTCAAAACGCATCCTCTCTCATGGAAATGCCACAGTTATACAACGCCACCTGTAGGGGAATTTTGGTCATTACAGGGAATCTTCACTCAGCAAGCAGCTCAGGTACACTGGGTAACCTTTTTGGTCCGTCACCTGCTTCTCTCCATGCAGATTATATTACTTTGTCTGAAATGTTTCACAGTGTGGCATTAAACTTATCCATCTACCATTCATTCAATTATAGGTGTTTTATTGCTCAAAGTACATGCACACATACAACCAGCGGGGCATCCTTTACACAGATCTGACCAGTATCTTGGTCTTGTGGGATCTCCTGCTTGTTTCTATGGAGATAGTTTTGTTTAATACCATACTGTGACCCATTCCAAGCTACTCACATACGTCATCATGCAGACAAAAAGAGCATTAACAAATCACGATAGTAATTCTACCATTTCACCAGCAGATGCTATCCAAATATTCACCCACACAATTATGCATAGCTGCACTAACTTTGTTTTTATCCAAGTTTTCATTCATAAAATAATGTATAATAAGTATGAGACAATAACCAGCTTCATTGCACATCAGTGGTTTAAGAAGTACTCAATTGTGTTATGTAAGCAGAAACACAGATACTGGAGCAACTACTGGAGTTACTTTCCACCACTGTTGCACATGAGTAAATATGTAATTAAAGGGCATTTCTAAACAGTAAAACCACACATTTAAAACCACACAGCCAAACATTGGCTATGCTTCATAGTTAGCTAATAATGTGCATAATAGTTTTAAACATAATGCTTGGAAGTTGTCACATAAAACCAAATCAGACTCTATAGTGTATGCCACGAATACAGAACACAATGTCTTTATAATGAACCAGTAGTTCGTGTTCCAGTCTGTGTTCGGAGCCAGTTTTCTTTGTCCTCGTGGGTGTGTGCACTATTGTGTGTGTGTGTGTATGGGCATTTATCACACTGTGGGGACTAAAATCTGTATACTTTAAGATCAGGTTGAACTGCTTATTTTCCAATGATGAAAGTTAGGTTAACGTGATGAGAAATTGTTATTATTAGATTAACATGGTTTAAAGTTCAGATATGAGTTAAAATAGGTGAAGGTGCGGGTTTAGGTTAAAGTGCATATATAGTAGACAAGTTTGACTAGTAATTTCACTAAAATATCGTTATAGTTACATTTAAAGTTTTACAAATAATCTTGACAAATGTTTCCTTTTTAAAATTTTGGTCAAGTTCATAATTTTACTTCCTGGTTGGACAGTAGATGTGACAAAGATAATTCTATAACTGTTTCCTATAGTAACCATCATATTAACCACCATCAAAACTTGTCTTAATTGCACAATAGTTATATTAGACTAATAATAAAATATATATAATAAAATGTATCAACTTTACTTTGTTAAATGAAGGTTTAAACCAGAAAAGTGGCTTCCTTGTGTGTAAATTGCCTGTGTTTTGGATGAAAGTTTATGTGTTGATGACATTGGTAGAGAGATTCTGTTTTTAGATTCTGCCAGCGCTACTTCCTATACTTTTGTGCTTTTCTTTTTAATTTTGTTTCCCCACAAACTGACACTGAAATGATTTAAAACTATGACAAATATTCACCACAGGTAGTACCCACCAAACCAAGCCATAATTACAAAACATGAAAACTTGTCATATGCACTTTAAACGTGTTGTGTGTTGTGGAGGGTCTGTCACCTGCTTTTCTCTTGCTTTGTTTTGAATGTTTCACAGGTATTAAAACTTTTTCTCATTGTGAAGACCAAACCAGACCAAGTTACAGGTCAGATCTGTGGAGAGATGACCCCGCTCACAGTCAGAATGCCTGTTTTCTAGGTATTTTTGAGCCCACCTGCAATTGAGATCTGTTTAATGTCATACTGTGGAACATTCGAAGCAGAGCACGACGTATTCATCGAAACAAGAAGGTGACGAACCCCTAACCAGAAAAGTTACACAATGCATCCAAGAGTAGTAGTAATAAGTTTGGCTAACATTTGGCTCAGTCTCCAGGAAGTGAATGCAAGTCAATGTGATGTCCCCATGAAGTATGCAAACCCAACATGAGTGTGTGTATCATCTGCTGACTCCGGGCACTCCTCTTTGGGATTACAGACCACATGACTACACTGGGCTGGCCGCCTGCTGAGCCCTTCTCATTTGGCCGCACAGTTCACCACGAGCAGGGCACTTCCAAACTTCAACTCACCAGTCCTCATTCTTTTCCATGTTTGTACAAGTCTGGACTCTTAAATCCAGCTAACAATGGACCAAGAGGCTGAAGAGGAGTTTGACTTGGATTCAGAAAGCCTGGGAGAAGTGGAGAAAGCGTGTGATGACATCCTCGAGCTTAACCTGTTTGATGGATTGCCGTATTCTTCAAGGTTTTATAAGATGCTGGAGGAGAGGAAGGAATTGGCAGTGTGGAAAGTTAAGAATGAATTTATGGACGTTTTGGCAAAGGAACAGTTTGTGTGGCTGAGTGGTTGTGCCAGGACTGGACGAAGCTCTCAAGTAAGTGCAATTTACATCATTTTTAGCATGCATCAAAATGTTGCAAACTTATTTTTATGTTTTGTGTTCAGATTCCACAATGGTGCGCTGAGTTTTGCCTCTCGGAGCAATACACAAATGGGATGGTAGTGTGCACACAGATCCACGCGCAGCAAGCAGTGGATTTGGCGTTACGGGTGGCAGACGAAATGGACGTCAACATTGGGCACGAGGTCGGATACAGCATTCCTATGGAGACATGCTACGCCAACGACACAGTTTTGAGGTAAAAGAGTTGATTGTGTAACTAGGAAGTGATGTAACTAGAGTCAAGTGTCTTCAATAAAGACAAAATTTACTGATCCACAAGGGAAATTACTTTTTTTGTTTGTTTTCTTAAGAGTTTTTTAGATTAGAATAACGATTTTTTTTTGCAAAATCTTTGTACAATTGAAGATATAATTTAGTAGAAGTTTCAGTAGGATTACAGCATAGTTTAAAACACTACATTGTTGTTATTGTTTCCCATTACAGTGCCCCTAAATCTGAAAATAGCTGATATATTGTGTTTTAGAATTTTTTTTGTAAACTTTGAGTACAATTGCACAATATATTTCAGACTATTTCAGTAGAATTGCAGTATAGTTTAAAATATCACATTGGTCTTGTTATTGTTTCCCATTACAATGTAGTTTAATTTGAATTCCTGAAAGTAGCTGTTATATTGTACTTTTTTAAAAACTTTTTTTAGAATTTTTTTTGTAAAATGTTTGTACATCTGCAGGATACAATTTTGTAGAATTTCAGCATAGTTAAAAACATCACATTGTTGTTGTTTTTTCCCTTTACAAAGTCTTATTTGTAAATTCCTGAAAATACCTGATACGTTGTTGCATATTTTGGCACTTTTTACACATTTTCCTTTCTTTTTCATTGTAGACAAATATTAGCTCCACCTTTATTTTTTGACAAACTGTTTCTACTCTTTATACCTCTTTGATTCTTTCCACTGTGTTGCTGAGAAACCCAAATTCTGCACCGTCACACATGCTAAATCCTCGTGCCCTTTCACTATTGGAGACAACAAAAGACCCCGGCTGGCCCCCTCTTTTCAGTGGCTGTCCTCACAGCTGTCCTTCGCACACCCATATGTCACCCCCTCTCCTTTGGGTGCTCTCCACAACTCAGCCTGGGAACAATGGAGCCCCAAACGCTGAAGGAGGCTGATAAGGCAAACAGGCAGCCCCCAGAATCCTCTCTCATACTAATTATCAGAGTAAATTACACTAATAGATCCGGAGCTGGAGAGAATAGATTTATGATACTGTTAATGCGTCTATGAGAAAGATAAAGTCTAAATGTCAAGGGTTTGTATTCTTCTTTCTGAATAGACGACAAAAGTGTAAGTAACATCTTGTAGCATCGCCCAATGTTTCTCAAACTGTAGCTACCTCTGGTCATCCTTTGGGTTAATTATGAAACAAATTAAGAACTACTTTAATGCTGGGCCACCACAGTATCAGAAAAAATATAATTTGTGCATCTTTATGATAATTATAACCACAGCCAGATATAACACAAGGCTTACTAGTATTTTTGTACTTCATATTCATAATATTGGGGGAATGGGGGAAGTTTCCATTGCAGAAAACTCTTTGGCTCATCACTCACAACCAGCAATTTGACGATTAGAGATGAGTGAAGATGCAGAAAGTTGTAGTAGTGTGTATAAGTACCAGCATTCATGTAATAGTGAAGTGCAACATTTTATTAAGAAAAGATAAATTTTCCAGAATGCAGTTCTAAAAAGTAGTATTTGGCTACTACTGTACTGGGTGTTGTGGGTATTTCACAGAACATTTCTATTCATAAAAAATCAATTTGTGTACATTTTAATAAATATGCAGATAAACAGTTGCCCACCTCTGCTTGGTTTAAGTTCAGATTTCAGTAGTTATAAACACTGAAAAACTTGACAACAGTTTGTACATGTTATCACAAATTGTTAAAATGAACTGACATAAAGAAGATGCTTTTGTCCGTTTATAGAAATATATTATGTGTTATGTTTACTTGTCATTAAAAAGCCTTGGTTTGTGTCCACAGATACTGCACAGATGATGTCCTGCTGAGAGAGATGATGTCTGACCCTCTGCTGGAGCACTATGCTGTGGTGGTGGTGGACCAGGCTCATCAGAGGACAGTGTCCACAGATGTCCTCCTGGGTTTGCTCAAGGACATATGTCTGCAGAGACCCGAGCTCAGGGTGGTGGTCCTCACTGCCACGGATCCAGCATCCAAACAGCTAACACACTTCACCTCCGCTGCAGTGACGCACATCCGGCTGCAGAACCAGGAAGTGGGAGAGGTGGTCCACAGCAGTGCACAGGAGGGCTACTTCTGCTCTGCTCTCAAACTGGTCCTGGAGATCCACCACTCTGAAGAGGAGGGGGACGTGCTTGTGTTTCTAGTCACTACACAGGTAACAGCACGCTCTCAAATGTGACGTTTTTTAAGCTCATTGAAAAAAAAAAAAGATAGACATGCATAGTTTGTATTCATAATAATAATCATAATCATAATCATTATCATTTCTAAACTTACCTGTTGTATCATTTCAGGAGATCAATTTGGCCCATGAGATCCTAACTCATGAGGCGGACAGCTTACCCTCTGGTCTGGGAGAGCTACTACCTGTATCTGTACACCCAGGAGCACCCGGGAGCCTGCAGGACTGCACCGAGGGACAGAGCCCGAGGAGGAGGAGAGTCTTCCTCACCTCCAGTCCCAACGAGGACTTCTTCTGGGCCATCCACTCCATCAGATTTGTCATCGATACTGGACTGGAGAGGAGATATGTAAGTCTATGGAAAAGTAGTATCTGTTAGGGTTGTATTTGAGAGTGAATAAACAGTCCACCACATTTGAGCCTGGGTGGGAAAACTAGACAACAGTAAGAAATTGTTTTTTTGTTTTTGAAGAAATTATCCTATACACTTTGCAAATGTGCAAATAGTAGTTTCCACCATTAGATAATATCCAATCTGTGTGTTTTGGCCATTGTTATTTGTGAAAAATTGGTCACATAGATATAAATATTTAATAAAAAAAAAAAAATGGATTTAAAATTATAAAAATAAAAATAGCTTGGAAGGACTGACATATTTTATAGAAATAGTTACCTTTCATTTTGAAGTAATATTAAAGTATTCGGAAGAAAAAAGCTGACAAATTTTGCAAAATCATGCACCTTCTACTTGCTTACACAATTTTCCCTCCGTTACTTTTCCCTCCATTACCATGACCTTTCTTAATAAAAAATCTCATTACTCAAAAAGTAAGAGGTTTTTCAACCTAATCTTGTACCATATGGTAGAAAACTATATGAAGCAAATATTCAAACCAGTTTGTTAAGGATATGTAAGTGAGAACCTCTAGTTATCGCTGTTTGTATTTATTGCCCAAAAAGTGCTGCATATTTCATTCCCTCCGTTACCGACATGAGTTTTAAAATTTTTTGTCAACAACTTGAAAGAATATCACAGGTTTAACTTTACCCTGTTGGAGTGTTAACTCTTTCCTACATTCTGATACTTTACTTATTTCAATAGTCCCTCTAGTTTCTGAATAAGAGCTATTTGAATGTAAAAAATCTACCCCTGTTTCCCTCTGTTACCGCTTGACCCTATTGCTTCTATACCTTTTTGTAAAGTTTGGTAAAGTTAGCCTTTCATATGCACACTAAAAAACATATAGCCACATTACATAATTTTAAATCTCTTTCTATTTCAGGTATACAATCCCAGAATAAGAACAAACTCCATTCTCATCCAGCCTATCAGCACAGGCCAGGCCACAAGCAGACAGCAGCTGGCAGGACCCACAGGTAATGCCGGTGAACCAATCTCTTACGTTAACAACATTATCTATAAACTTCCTTTCTCAATAAGTCTGTTCTTTCCACAGGCAAGTGCTTCTGTCTGTACCCAGAGGAGAGGCAGCTTCCTGCAGAGACTCGGCCTCTTATAGTGGAGGCCAACATCACGTCTACAGTGCTTTTCTTAAAGAGGATGGAAATAGCTGGTCTGGGCCACTGTGACTTCATTGACCGCCCTGGTGAGAGCTATAAAAGAAAACAAATTACAGTCTGGGAAATTTGTGACACGTTTTAACACACTCCGATATAAGCCTCTTGAGCCCTGGGCAGATCAGGATTTAATAGTGGCTTGCCTCAGCTGTGTGCTCTGTTTTTCAATCATTTTACAATATTTGGCCCGTAACTGTAGTAGTAATTTCTTTTGTTTGGTTCAGCTGAAACAAGAAATACAGAAACATTTTTAACATGTCATGTAACATTATCTAACTTTTGATTCATCCTTCCTGAAATTGAAATCCTGCTAAAATAAGACACAAAACTTGTATACTTGCAATGGTGAAATACATGTTCAAGATTAGATCATCATTGATTACTGATTTTTTAATATTTGGTCTTAGACTTAACTAATGTTGATATGAATAAAGTGGATTCCAAATGAGATCAAACTTAATAAACATAAAACTCTAAAATTAATACAGTGAAACTAGTTAGTCTTCTCTTGAACAGAAAGTTCTTTCAACATTAGTTAAAAATGATAAAAATAGATAGTAAAAATTATGGTTCAAGTTAGGATTGTTCAAAAATCAATACTAAAACTAAATGTTGATACTGAACAAGTATTGATACTGGGAACAAAAAATGTAAATATGACTATGCTGGACCTTTCCTTAAAAAGTTTTAGATTGGACTTGTCAATAAAATTAAAAAAAAGGTTTACCTTAAAATACCTAGACCACACAGTAATTGAAAGTATTAAAAGTGCACTGTTCAACTTTTCTGGTGGAAGGTCCACTACCTACTTGTCTCCATGGAGATGTTGGGAATGCTGCATGATATGGCATTAAACATTTCCATCTAGCATTTATTAATTATAGGTGTTTCTATTTCTCAAAAATACAATAATTCCTTCTGTGAATCTCTCTCTCGCCTCTCCATGCAGATAAGCATGTGGCCGACCCTACACTAGAAATGTTACCTTTAAGCAAACTATAATTATTTTGTGTTGAAAATTGTATTCTGTTCTTTATTATTGTGACTTTGAAACTGGTACTGACTTCAGTTTCGATCCTTTTACTCAGCATCGACATCAAGTTTAAAAGTATCGTCATGACAATACTTGAACTACATCTGAATTGAATACCCCATTGCCCCAGCTGTCAGGGTCATCCTCTCTTTTGGAACATTTGGTTTGTTCTTTTGGCTCTCTCTGGGTCCCATCCCGTTGATAAAATGAACAGAACTTTTGTTATTGTCGAGCGGTGAAGCGTGGCACAGCCGATCTGACAGCTCCTGTTCTGAGCACTGACCTGCTTCCTGGGCTTTGTTTCCTGGTTTATTCACCCCCTCCACAAACACAGACTCACTCTGATACACTCCCATTAGCTGTTATTATAAGCACTGCAGAGGAGAAGTGAGAGATGGATTGTGTCTGGTGTAAACATGTTTATCACAAAATGCACTGTAGAATCTCATTTGTTTGTGTGATGAAAGAGCTTTAATTTAACATAGTGATACATGCCAGATGTGGGGATGATCAAGGGGATTAAACACATGCTAATCTGCAGGGGCCTTTTTGCAGGGGAGGCCTCAGTGGGTCAGATATTTGGATTGTCACATCAAATACACAAACCAAAATATCCCACATTCTGTGCTTAATCCTGAACCCAAAAATAAAAAAGGATATTCTCTTAATTCCTTCACAAATCGCATCTGTAACTTGGCCTGGTGGCATCTCTGACTTGCTTCCATGGAGATATACAAGTTTAATGCTATATTGTGGTACATTTCAAGCAAAGCACATCTCCATTGGGACATGTAAATTGTGGAGCCTGTTGTAATATCCAATGCACTCTACATTATTTATATAACATATAAACATGACAGTTTCCAAAGTGATGTACAGTCACATTAAGACGAGAGTAAGAGAGTAAATAAAAAGCCTTAGAATACAAAAAGATAAAAAAGAAAAAAACAAAAATTGTGCATTCTGGTGTTGTGCATCTCTCTCATACTCTCATACCGTAAAATACCACTGATGGCTTGTTGTCACAGACCCCAGCAGTCTGATGCAGGCCCTGGAGGAGCTGGACTACCTGGCCGCTCTGGATAACCATGGCAACCTGTCGGAGGTGGGGATCATCATGTCAGAGCTGCCTCTGGAGCCTCAGCTCGCCAAGACGCTGCTGGCCTCCTGTGAGTTCGACTGTGTGAGCGAGGTGGTCATCATCGCTGCCATGGTAACAGGTAACTATATAACTACATACTTTACATAGACTTTATTCATAATAGTTTATTAAAGATGTGTCTTATATTAAACTAGATTGATTCTTGTGAAATTTAAGACATATTATAGTGATGTTACCTCCTCAAAAACATACGTGGAGTTGTGTTTTGTTTCATTCATACATGTTTGAGTTACTCTTATAGTTACTCTGTTATTAGTCTGTCTATATCTCCAAAGCTCAAAATGTTCTCTTCCACCTTGTGATGTCATGATTTGGTAGTTTTCAAGTTAACAACTCCTTTTACTCAGTAGAGTTCAGTAGAGATTGGCAATTTCAGGTCTGAAATTATCTGAATGATTCCAGTGAAGGTGTATGAAGTTTAAAAACACAGTGGAGCACTTCATGTATTACCACATGACATCACAAGGTGGAACAGAGTGTTTTCTGTTCAAGAGAAGCCTAAAGGTGCAGGGTTACTGTGTTAAACCTGTGTGATTGAAATAAAACAATTTGTTCAAAATGACTTAAATTTGTTAAAACAAGACCTAGTGTGACAGTTAATGAATTCATTTAATATTCACCTTTCTCATTTTTTCCCAGCACCCACTTGTTTTGTCGTCCCCACTAAAGACTTGAAGCCAGAAGCTGCTCAGTGCCACATGAAGTTTCAGCACCCAGAAGGAGACCACTTCACCCTCATCAACATCTACAAGGCCTTCACCCAGAGCCAGCAGGACCCATGTGAGCGGAGGAAACAAACACAAAATGGCCTCCAAAAAGCTGATCGACATTTTATATGTATTTTGTCTTTCTTCTCAGATTGTAATATGGAGAAGTGGTGTCAGGAGAACTACCTTGACCATAGTGCATTACTGATAGCTGAGGTCCTCTGTTCTGAACTCATAGAGACTCTAAAGAGGATTGAGCTGCCTGTGTCACTGCCTGCGTTCGGTTCAAGAAACAACACCATGAATATAAAAAGAGCTCTGCTGGCTGGCTTCTTCATGCAGGTCAGAAAACTCTATGGCTTAATGATATATTTTCTTTGTTGCTTTGTTTGTTTCTTTGTTGCTGCTGAACTGAAAACTGAAATTCCTTTGGGATCAATAAAGTATCTATCATTACTATGCCAATTGCTTAAAACTTGATCACTGCACTATTTTTTTAAAATGACTAAACTAATTGGGTTTAACTAGTCATAATTACAATAGTTTTTGTTGGATAATTTGTGAAAACACACTTCTGTCTTCATGTTGGAACGTTTTGTTAAAATCCATTCTGTGTTTGGAGAGTTTAGTAGAATGAAGTTGAAGTTGGCCAAAGAGCCTGACAGCATTGGTTGCTAAAATAGTTAAGCTCATTTTAATTGTTAGACATGGAATATTGTTACAAAGCATAACTTATGCTATCAAGCCAAATTATTTGCCTGTGGAGTAATAATATTTTTCTCACCCCATTGGGAATTTGTAAGATAAATTATTTTTTAACCAATCAGAAATGTTTTGAGACTAGTGAAATATTTTGGTCATATATAATTAAATATTATGTGGTCAAAAGTAGTCACATACAGATTTAAACGCTGAATTTAAGTCTTGTAGTAAAGTTGTAGTCATGGTAATCTACTACACAGGATTATTCTTGATTCTGGCCAGTGCCTGATACCTGTCTAGACTCTTCATCTGACCTCTGACCCCCAGGTGGCCCGTGACGTGGACGGTTGTGGAAACTACCTGATCCTCACTCACAAACACGTGGCTCAGATCCACCCTGCCTCCTGCTACGGCCCCAAAAGCACCAGACCAGGCCTCCCTGAGTGGGTACTGTTCCACGAGCACTCCTTCTCTGAGGACAACTGCCTCCGCACAGTCACGCAAATTAAACCACACGAGTGAGTACACTGCTCCTCTTAAAAGCCCCTTATTAGCGGTATGCTGTTTTCTGATCTCTCTTATAATGTTGTTTCCTCATCCTAAGCATAACTGGAGTTCTGCTTTGTTTCATTCACATGTTTAACACACAAACCATGTATATTTAAGCAGATTTCTTCTAAATTGGATGATTTCAGCCCTGTAATTTCCAGTGTCTACTGAACAAAAGGTAAAAGATAGCTGTTCACTTGAAAACTACTGCTTTATGACATCACAAGGTAGAAGAGAGCATTTGGAGCATTTGGAGATGTAGACAGACTAATAAACTAGGATTACTCAAGCATGTGTGAATAAAACAAAACACAACTCTAGGTATGTTTTTGAGGAGGTAACAACATTATAACTTGACTTAAAGCTCAGAGTCCATTTTGTATAATTGTTGTTTTTCCACAGTTTCATATGAAGGTTGTCTATCCTGTTCAATTTCCATATTACCGACGACTGACTGCACAGCCATAGATACGTAAATACAAATTCAAGGCTGACTATACACATTACTCATGATGTTATTTCAACCCAAAGAGACTCAGACAAACACAAAGAGAAAGTATTAGTAGCTTTATTGAGTGTTACGTAAAGTATTAGTAGCTTTATTGAATGAGTTATATTTGGCAGAAAACATAGCAATGAAGGGCATGGCAGATTAGATGACGTTTAGAAGATGTCTTCACTCCGGGGGCTGGACACTGGAGGTGGTACAGGTGAAGTGGAGGAGTGTGAAGGGGACAATGAGAGGATGAGGAGAGTGAAGGGGAAGATGAGATGATGAGGGGGTGCATGGGAGGAGATGGGACATGGCACAAACCTAAGCCGACGTGCACCTCTGATGGGGCTTTAAATTGGGCAGAGTGGGCACTAATTGGATGAGGAGGAGATGTCGTGAGCAGCAAGGAGGAGTATTTGGAGTGGTGTGTTGAAGGCTGGGGAGCAGGTAAACTCTGGAGAAGTGGTGAGGTAGACTGGATTGAAGTTAAGTCTGAATTTACGCTACCTCCATTACAAATTGAAGGCCGTCTATATTAATCACGCTGTTTTTTGTACTAAGAAACAAGAAATCTAAGGATAAAAGCATTTACGAGGGTGGAATTTGACTTGATGTTTTAGGAGATTTAATAGTAATCAGAAAGACATTTGGACCAAGGAAGGAAATCCTAGTGTACTGCGGTAGTTTTAATAGTGGTAGCACAGAAGGTTTGATAATCCCTGCCCACTGTATCAGCTGCTGGGATAGAGGATTACACATCACACATGTTTGACAATATGGAGCTTAGTCTTAAGTCACAAAGAGAGAAGAGGAAGTGCTCTCAGTCTACACATTCACATAACAAAAATTCTAGGTTTTGCTATGTATCTTTATTTTTAATGGCATTGGGGAGTGACTATAGACGATATACTCCAGTTAGGTTATGCTCATGAGGGTAGCAGTTAGAGGTAAATTTGGAGCCAGGTTCATTTTAGGAATAAGAATTTAATTATGGTCAAATGAAATAAAACCAACAGGATGGTGTAGAGCTGGTTAAGATGAAAATTTGAACCAAAATGAAATTACAGAGAGAGGAGCAATAATTTTTCAGTGTGAAGTCAACTGGAAACAAAGTGCCCGCATGCTCACTTCCTATTTGAAAGGAGGAGGCCATCAGGTTAGCTATGCCCATTTATATATACAGTCTATGGGTGTGACACAAGAATCAGGAATATGTCACACCCATCAATTTATAAACATTGAGACAGGCTTTGTTTTAACACTATAGTTTGAACCATGAATACTTTGTTTCATATTATTGCTACTTCAATTGTCTTTAACTTTTTGTAGTTCAGTATTCATTGGTTTCAGCTGCTGTTACAGGCAACATTTTGAGGATTTTTCATCATTTAAGTTGTTTTATGTTGTTAATTGCTATGCCAACAGCTCAAATGATCTGATGTTTCCCAGAATCTCTTTGGTTTGCAGTTCAAGTTTTAGTTTCTTATTTGGTTACTTTTTAGTTAGTCTATCCCTGGGCAGCTCATTAGCAATGAAATAACACCCAATTTGTTAACTTATTATTGTATGAAAACTGTTTTATATATAATTCTATCATATTGTCAAAATTGTTTTTCCTCCTTAGATTCATTGAGATGGCGCCTCAGTATTTCTTCTACAACCTGCCACAGAGTGAGAGCAAAGATATCCTTCAGCAGATTCTGGACCGGGACATGTGTCCTGAAGAGAAGGCTGCAGTAGCACAGAGCAGCCACCAGGAGGAGCACACACATGACCGCTGTGTTATACAGTAATACTGTCATTGTGAAAGGACCATGTTCAAAGCACTATTATAATACAGGACATATTGTTTCTTTTCCCAATGTGTTTAATATGTCAGTTTTTATTTATTATAGTTTTACTAATGAAACTTTTCACAGCACCTTATCAAAATATAATGTCTGTCTCTTTCCATTCAGCTCATTAGAACAATAAATAAATCATATTGGTCACTTTGTGTTATTATGAAATGTACTTTTTTTAAGACCACTATGGTTTATGTCTTGCCAACACCAGATAATCAGTTTTTAAACAAATAAAAAGTGTCATGTTTGAAAGTCATCAGAGCTTTGAACATAAAAGACCAATATTAATTTAAAGCTATCATACAAGTTTTATTTTACAAGTCAAACAGCAAAACATGCCTTTTACTTAACAGCTGTACAGCGCGAGTCTTTGAGTTTGCATTGGCAGTTGCTTTTCTATTGCACACAATGTTTTAGTGAAAGCCACCAACAAACTTTTTTTTAATTTACAGTAATGCTGGTGTCACTGTCAACTTAAGTAACCACTTTCTGAGATTTAACTTTTTCTATGTAAAATCTTAGATCACAGTTTATATATAGGTTTTCACATCAGCAATATTAAATCTCCATTATTAAATACAATATTACAAAGCTTTTGTTTAGTTGTGGAAAATACAACATAAATACAGAATGCTGAATCTTTTAGAAAATGTGTGCAGCAAGTTTGCACAATGGGCACTTATGTGGAAAAAAAAATTCCTCTAATCTTAAACCATATATCACAATTTAGATTTCAGAATTAAATCTCAAATCGAAT
Source organism: Boleophthalmus pectinirostris (assembly GCF_026225935.1). Taxonomy (NCBI): domain Eukaryota; kingdom Metazoa; phylum Chordata; class Actinopteri; order Gobiiformes; family Gobiidae; genus Boleophthalmus; species Boleophthalmus pectinirostris. The sequence goes on along the minus strand of NW_026571404.1, from coordinate 27,331,274 downwards.
ATTTAAGATGACCCAATCTGAAAAGTGAAACAAGATTCTCTGGAAAGAATACTACAGAGAAAAACTATTTGTAGAAATGTGTAAGATTCTCAAATTTAAAGGCTTATATAAGGTGAAACTGGATTTGTCACTGTCGCGTGAGAAATGTTATAATAATTGTTAGAAGTGAAGACATTCTTTTACAGCATTTCGTGTCATTTTTTAAGCCTAGAGAAAATTCTGCTATGAGTCTGTACTGTTGCTTTCAGTTTCTGCCTTCAGCTGGTTTAGGAGCTCTATGTAGAACTTGACTCGATTTAGCAAAGGGGCATTTTTCTCTGCACGCAATAACTTCGAGTAGACATCCTTGTAGGTTTTCAGCAATTCCTCATCCTTACCACTAAAATAAACACAATTGTCAGTTTACAAATATGAAACAAGGAGAAATCAAAATAGAGGATTTCATTTTTATTTGTACTCACCTTGGTTTGCGTTTTATTGTAGTCAGGATTTTAATGACCTGGAGCAACAGGAAGGAGAAGCTTGGTTCAAAGACTCCACTTAACTTGATGACTTCCTGGAGGTTGAGTCCTGACCCGTCATCCGTCGACGGGTCTGAGGATTCTCCCGATTCAGTCACATCTTGTTCCTTCTTCAGCATTAATACATAAAATAAAAAAGCAAGCAATGCAAAATGATTAAAATTCAAAACATATACAAATCATAACCGGGTTTGACGATCTACAAGGCATGTCAATATAGGCTAAATACTGCTTTGCCCCAATATATTTCTTACTGCAACTTTTGTTCACTCGAAATACCAAAAAACAGATTTATTTTATTATCAGAATGTTCATTGCACCGTACAGCCTTAAAAATAATAATGTCTTACCTCCATCTCCTCTTCCATCAGCTCTTTATGAATGAGTTGGAAAGCATGTCTCGTCTCAGTCATAATGTCCAGCGCTGCAGTCAGACTTTTCAGTTTAGCTGCACTGCTGTTTTGACCTGCACCAAGAGAAATATTCATACAACCTAGAATTATAATCACCATTATTAAAAACACACACCCTCAGATTTGGATTAGTATTAATGGATACACAAAACTCAAAAGGTGCCTTGTGTAACTTTTCAAATGATTTTTTACCAAATCAGACCAAGTTACAGTTCAGTTCTATAGTGAGGCAAACCTGCTCCCTGTCAGAATGCCTGTTTTTCTAGGTATTTTTGAGCTATAAAACCACCTGTAATTGAATAACTGGAAGTAGAGCTTTTTTAATGATACTGTGGAACATTTCAGGCAGGGCAGTGATATATCCATAGGAACAAGCAGGTGATGAACCCCCACAGACTGTATGAAAAAGTGGACAAAGTGAGTGTGACATCATCCACAGCGTTCACTGCCACTCAAATGAAGCTCACAATGCTAGCGGTTACAGGGGTAAATTTGAAGCCAGGCTCTATATTATGAAAAGCATTTTTCTGACAGACAAAACAGGGAAAAAAAAACCACCAGGGCCATCTAGAGCACGTTAATACAAATATTTTAAGACCAAAATGACGAGGCTCGCAGCAGCAGTTACAGAGAGAGGGGTGACAATATTCCAATGTAAGTTAATGGGAGCCAGGGTCAGAAGGAGCTGGAAGAGCCTGCATGCTATGACTTATGAGGACCTCCAACCAAATAGTTACATAATGCACCTTTAAGTATATGGTCTGAAAAGCTTGACCAGTAAATGTAAATCACTGATTAGGAGCTGTGTATATATATATATATATATATAAAAAAGACTACAGCAGTGGTGGGTGCTGTCTGACCTGCCATAGTGAACTCAGCAAAGGCCACCCTCTCCAGCAGAGTCCGCAACAGCTCACAGGGGGCGTCCCTGAGGCTCACAAACAGACTGACTGCTTTACTGTAGTGCTGCTCGGCCAGGCTCCTGTGCTGCTTCCTCAAGTGCTCATCTCCCACCTGTCAGAGAGAGAGAGAGACAGAGAGAGAGAAAGAAAGAAAGAGAGAGGTGATAAATGGACTTCATGTGAAGCTCAGGTAGGACATTCAAATAAAGTTGGTAGTATATGAGATGTATGCACACATTTCAAAAGCAGCATTTTGGAACTCAATACAGACTTGTATCCACTGCGGCATTGTTTTTTATTTGATGCATGGCAGATGTACCTGGTTGCGGAAGCAGCTGTGGTACATGGAGGCCAGGCGGTGGTGGATGGTGGCGGCTCTGTACTGATACAGAGGCTGTCGGGCCGATTCTGTCTGCAGGTCACAGTACTTCAGGGACTTCATCATGGCCTCAGTCACCTCTCTCTCAATCTAAACACAAGAATTTCTAACATTATCATTTTATTTTATATGGTATGCATACACTTTTGTATGTGTTGTGCCCACCTGCTCCTGAGCCTTCCTGGACAGTGGGGCGTAGTCCTGCAGGAGTGTGGCCAGTGTGAAGTAAGTGGTGGACAGCTCCCAGTTGACGCTGTCCCACACGGCCGGGTGGCTCTCTCTAGTGGTCAAAGCCTTCATTGCACGCAGGTAGTAGTCTATGGCCTGCAGAATAACAGTTTAGGAATAATATATTATAATGTCAGCACCATTTAAGGCATTTTTAAAAAATGACAAAATTGACATTTAATTACATGTAGAGCATTAATCATGCTCTCCTTGGGGTCACATAGACCCGAAGATTTTTTTTTCCCTTCCCGCTCTCTTTGAAAATGTATTTTCAAATAAATTCTCGCCAGGCGGGAAAATACATTTTTGGGTCTGATTGACCCGCCCCAAAAGAGCGGGAAGGGAAAAAAAAATTCTTCCAGTCAATGTGACCCCGAGGAGAGCGTGAGGGTTAAACAGTTAGCATGGTTAGTGCAAGACAGAACCAGTGTAATTAATAAAGTGTGAATTATAGATTGTAAACATATACACTATTGAGGTACTTATAGCTTATAACAAACACAACAACACAACAAAGTCAGAGGTGTTTTGGTGATGTAGTCATTATATTAAAAAAATGACTAGGAGACTATTGGCAACAATGTGTAAAAAGGGGCTACAGCCAGCCTGAATTATGCTATTGGCTACGAAGCATTTTGGCATGAAATTCTTCCATACCTTATTATAATAGAGCGCCTCCTCTGGTGAGAACTCTGCTCTGCTCTGGTCGTCAAACACAGGGCAGTGAGCCTGGGCACAGATCCTCATGAGTCTGCCGGTGTTACAGAGGAGCAGGGCTGTGTTGGTGCTGTCTCCAATTGCCTCAAAGTCCTTTATGCCTTTCTCAAAGAAGCCAAAGCTCTTCTTCCAAATCTCCTGCTCAGCCACTGACACAGACTTTTTCACTAAAAGAGAGAAAGAAAAAGAATAACTTTATTATACATAAGTTACAGTGGCCTTGGATATATATTTGTATCCTTAACAAATATACAGGTCATAAACTATTTTGTCATATCTTGAAAATATGGAAATAAGAAGTTGTTATTATTTATTTTTTTTATATATAAATGTAAATATTGGTACAATTTGAATTTGAGGAGGGCACAATTGAAAAAAAGACTCCACGATAAGTCTAAATGAGGGCAAAACTGACATTACTGTGTTTGGCAATACTGATCCCCCCACTGACCTGGGCACACTCAAGTAGCGCGTAAAACATTCTGTCACCAACTTTGGCGTCACTATTGACAACACTCTTAAATCTGACAAACAAATCTGTATTTTATTTTGGCAGTTTTATTTTTATGTTTTCAATCATTTGAACTGGTTGAGCCAGCTTGTATCTCATCTCATTTAGACTACTGCACTTTTCTCTGGCAGCAGACATCATGCTCTTTCCCGCTTACAGTTGAGCTGTTCAACTTTTAACTGGAACCAAAAAACAAGAGCACATAACCTTGATTTTGGCGTAGTGGCACTGGCTTCAGGTTCTTTTACAGTTGATTATAAAATTGTATTGTTTGTTTTTAAATACGTCTCTGATCTCATCCAAATTTACACCCTCCACCTCCTCTGAGGTCCAAGGGCCAGCTCCAGTTCATGGTGCCTAAGACAAGATTTAAAACCAGGGGGGACAGGGCTTAAAGAGTGGTGTGGTCCTCGGTGTCTTTAATTCTGTCTTTTTTTATATTATTTTATTGATTTCATTTATTTATTGCCATTTTGTGGGTTTGTTTTCATTTCACTTGACTGGTTTTAGTGTTTTAGGACTGACAAGGCTAAATTGTGCATTTATACCCCCTATTGTTTTTTAATACGTTTGTCGTTTGTAATGTTATCTTTATATGCGGAGCACTTTGGAAAGTGTTCTGTTTATAAAATGCGCTCTATAAATAAAGTGGATTTGTATATTCATACCTTCTTTCTCAGTCTGCATGGCTGCGGCCTGGTTCATGTAGAACACTCCCATCTCGTTGCGGATGTTTCCCAGGCGCTTGAGCACCTGTGAGAGCTGCTCTCCACCACTGTCCTTAAGCGCGTCGCACAGCAGCAGCTCATGAGCCGCTTCATAACACTTACAGCTCACAAACAGCTGGTACTCCGGGTCCATGGCCAGGTCCGTCGCCATGTTGAAGGCTGTGCGGAAAAACATACACGTCAGATTAAATACATGAAGGGCAAAGCAATTACATATATCTTTAATTATATCTTTCACATAAAGTTTCCACCACCAGCATTGAAACCCCTGATAAACCTAGGTGCACTGCATAAAATTTCTAGTGGAGTGTCTGCCACCCACAGGTCTCCTTGGAAATGTAAATTGCATGGTCTAGAAAATTACAATTCAGATTTGTGGAGAGTTGCCCCTATTCACAAAGAATTATTCTGTTTTTGAGCAGGAGAAACACCCGTAATGAGTAAATGCTCGATAGATATGTTTAATGTCATCTCCATGGAAACAAGTAGCTTAGCGGACCCTCCACCAGAAAAGTTGCGCAGTGTACCTTTAAGTAGCTGTGTTCTTTTTAGAGACTCCAAGATGCAGTAAGCACTGTAGTCTTTCTACAGTAATTAAACAAGATTTTGTAAGACAAGAATAATTTTGCTCAAAAAGGTGCCAAAATGTGTCTGCCGCTTTGCATTTGGATGAAGTTATGAATCTACTCAACAGCATGCCTGAAGTATAATTAAACTAAGCTGTGCATGTAAACATATTGTGTGTGTTTGCTGATGGTTTAGTGCAGTTTTAGTGTGTTCAGTGACAGACCCTGGCAGCTGCTCTCGCGGTGCAGGCTGTGTAGGATCTCTTGGTCCTCTTTGGTCTGGTAGTTATACTCCTCCATGTAGGCTGCTCGGTTGTTTATGTTCTGGGCCAACATGAGCTGGATGTCTCCACACAGAGACAGGCACTGGCTGTGGAAGTGCAGCACGTGAGGATGTAGAGTCCCACTAACAGAACAGTAGGCATCTGGAGATCACAAAAGAAATAAACATCATCATTTAGTTCTTTTAAATGCTCCTCTTTTTTTTTTAATTACAAGGTACACTATCTATCTGTCCTCTTTTTTCTAATGTAACAGCATAAAAACATACCTCATAGGCAACATATTGAAAAAATAATAGGTTCTGTGCACAGCAGCATGCTCGCTAGCCCACTGTCTCTCAAAGGTAACAGTCAGTTTTATTAAAATCGTAAAAGATAAAATGAACCTATTAAAATTCAAATTAACTACCCAATTATTTTTATATGTAGAATACTTCAGTTTGTGGCGTTGTTGTAATATTTATTATGGCTCAAAATTAGCATTAGCATTAGCATTGATACACAAACCTCTCTCTTTCCAAACACAGAAGTGTCCTCTGCTTAAGCATTTTATTTGTGTACTTTCTACCATGTTGTCAGTGACATCCACCCGCAACTCTGTGTTCACTGCCTTCTCTTTAAATATTTATTAATTTCAGCATGGCTCGGCAAAACCCATACATACAATTGGACAGGAAGTAGTGACAGTAACAGTGAGGTTACCGGGCGCTATTGTGCACAGAGCCTGTTGCACAGACCATACAGGAAATGTAATATTCTTAAAAGGCGCACCTTTTAATTGTAACTACCTAAAGTCAATTTCCCATGAAAAGGGTCTAAACTAGTTCAATCCCTCCATATCACAACAAAATTTATCAGAAAACAGTTTGTAAATTGCAAAAGTAAGCAAATAAATACAAAGTAAGTGACACTTATGTGACACTAAATGTTAAAAGTTTAAATCTTACCATAGCACTGCAGAGAGAGTTTGATGTAGCGCAGGGCTCGTCCATATTTGAGCAGGTTGGTGGCGGCATCGGAGAGAACGTAGTAGGCTTTGGAGGCTTTGAGGAAGAGCTGCATCTTCATCCGGTGTTGCCAAGAGCCAGGGATCATCCCAGAGCGGGTGGGATGCTTCTGGTCCTCATGCACAATCCCAGCTGCAGATGCAAAGTGAATTTATGATACATGAAAAAGATGCTACAGTGTTAAAAAAGAGTTAAATATCCTGTACTAATATATCCCCATTTACCACAGCTATAGTAGTTAGCATGCTGATTACACCTGTCATACATCTCTACAGAATACACTCCTTTACCCACAGGTTTTCTTCTAAAAATAAATTAATTGCTTTTCTTATCCTCTTTCTTTCTCTCTTACCTACACGCACTCCAACGCACACACACAGTACTTCATTGTATATTTTTTCACTATTTGTATATGTTCACCTGGTGTTTGCAAATTAACAAAATTAATTGTTTGCAAATTAACAAAAAAAAAAAAAAAAAAAAGGATACTAACTTCTTTCCAAAAGTAGTGAGATGTCGTTTTCAGGTGAGCAAGCTCCAGCTGTACTCCTCTCCTCATATTTTAGCGGGATGGGAGTATTTGGATCTGCAGCAGGTAGATCACTTTCCTTCTTTATGGTAAGGTCAACTGCCTTTAAACCCTAGTCATACAATTAAAATGGGTTAGTAACATTCAAAATAATAGCCAGGGGTTACTTTGTTAATGTAATAAATAAGTCTGCTCTATATCTTGTACTCTTTTTGTTTTTAGGGCACTGTATGACCACAGCCAATGGATAAAATGTCAGTTATTAGGAAATTGGGAAATGTGTTAATATCAACAACTAAAAACTGAAAAAATAAGCTTGGTCAGTATGAACCAACAAGACTGAGGACAGATTTAGATGTAATGACAAAATTTCTGATCTTCATTATAAAGAAACTGAATATGTGTTGTTGGCCAGAGTAATTACAATAATCACTCAAAGTTATAAATGCCTAGTCATTTACCTTTAATACGTAACTTAAAACATGTCTGCATCTTTCTTCTTTGTCTTGAGAAACAGGAAAAGAACAGTTTGGCTGGGAAAAAAATAGGGAACATCATCATTTAGACATCACATTCAACAGTCATTGAGTAGACACACTATTTGTTATATTAATTGGTATTAATTAATGCCCAACCCTAACTCCCACATTTCTGTGTTATATTATGGTATGCTTTTTATTTATACTGGGACAATGCACAACAATACATTAACCAAGAGAAAAGTCATAGGAGAGATGCTGGTGCCAGGTTAGCATGAATTTTAATTTACACCTGATGAGTCTGGTGAAAAAACTGAAAACACAAATTAAATCCATATAGATAAATTTACCATAAATACATTAAACAGATATTACATAGGGTCATATTGTTCAAATACTACTCTAAAAATGAGCCTGAATCATTCTTAATAAACCAGTTATTTAATAATTTATTATGAATTGCATCTTTATTCAAGTTTTATGGGTGTTTTATTGCTCTCAGAACATGCACACATACAGTTAATGGGCCATCCTCTGCACAGATCTGACCAGTATCTTGGTCTGGTAGCATCTCCTGCTTGTTGCCATGGAGATAGTTTAGTTTAATACCATACTGTGAAACATTCCAAGCAAAACAATTACATTATCATGTAGACAAAAATGTAGGCAGACCCGCTCTACCAGAAAAGTTTCACAATGCACCTTTAAGGCTAATTAAGGTGTAGTTATTATAAAGTGGTACCTATATATTTAATGTAATCTTACTCTGATCTGATGAGTGGACTTGTACTTCTCAGGCACAGAGAGCTCCACCACAGAGCGGATGACAGCCACGGCCTTACTGTCCCGCTGAGGGCGAGTGTAAGAGCTGTTTTCGTCACTCTCCTCTGTCAGCTCCTCTTCCTCTCGTTCTTCGTCACTGTAGCTGTCCTCTGACCCTCCGGTCCGCAGTGACTCCCCCTCGTCTTCCTCAGTGGGGTCGTCCAGCTGGAAGAGCTCCGAAAGCATGTAGTTGGCCGAAGCGATGATCTGTCCAACACAAAAGGTGAGCCAGAAAACCATCAATTACAATTAGCCAATCCATTAAACTGCAATAGTGGCTAATCTGTAAAAATATACTGGAGCTTAGCAGTTAGCGGTTACATGTTAGCTGTTGTCAGACAAATTACCTGTGGGTGTTTGTCCTGGTCCAGAAGTTTTATACAGTTGAGAAGCAGAGTTCTGATTGTGCCATAGTGTTTTCTGTTTTGATGGGCCTTCAGCATCAAGTTGCTAGCCACTCTAAAAATAAACACCGACGCATTATTTTGTGTACTGTGAAAAGGTATTGCAAAACAATGGCAAAAAAGCAATACAATATCTCCTTACTTCAAAATTCAAACCAGACATTATAAATAAAGACATAAGAAAAAAAAACATTTCCAAAAGTACCATTTTATCAGCATGGGAAAATGGTTTTAGATTACATGCTCTTCATTTATGGAAAACTCTCATAAACCACCTAAAACTTAACAGTCCCTTAACTGAATGCTTTGTTGATTACAGGTTCAACAAATATTTAAATGTACATTTAGTAGCATTTAATTAATTGTAAATGTTTTGTTTTATTTTTATTTTTTTAATGAGATGCAATATCAGTGGGATTTCCTGCTAAAATAAAATAAATAAGTGAACACCAACTATAGTCCAATGAGATTCATTTGGTCTTCCGACGTAACATAACATAGAACACCAACTATATTTCTTAAGCCTAAATGGAGTTGACCTACTTGTAAAGTAAGACAGCCACAGGCAGAGTGAAGGGATTCTGACACTCCTCCTCCGCCTCTTCACACAGCGTGGTGAGATCATACAGCTTCACTATGTCACTCCCACTGGCTGAAAATGGAACATACGCTCATCAGAAATCAACAGTAGGAAAAGGCATAAATCAACTTTGGACTGAGATCAGACCTTTGAAAAGCCAGTAAGTGTGTCCCTCTTTGGTGCAATTGGACTTGAGGAAGGAGAGGATGTTCTGAGCGATGTCCTTTATCACCCGAGTCGAAAATGTGGAGTTTTCAAGATGGGGGATGTCTTCTGTTTTTATCATTTCATATTTCTGCAGAAAACAAAACAAAATGTATGCAGGATATGGTAAGAATGAGAGAATATTTTGATTAAAAGTAAAATCAAATATATTTCGACTGTACCTGCACTATTCCATTGACGTGAAAGCACATGACGAGCTCCGGAACATTGCACATGAGATTGTCCAGCCAGTAATCAATGCCGGTCAAAATGTTGATAGGTTTATTGTTGTCTCTAAATAATAAAAGCAAAGAAGGTTTAAAGGTGAAATGTGGAAGTTTTCTGGTGGAGGGTCCGCTACTTGCTGGTCTCCATGGAGATGTTATTGCTTTGCCTGAAATGTTCCATGGTACTACATTAAACATCACATCTAGCATTTATTCATTACGGGTGATTCTATTGCTCAAAAATGCAATAACTCCTTCTGTGAAGAGGGGCGACTCTCCAAAGATCTGAATTGTAATGTAATATGGTGCTGTAACCTGCTTCTCCCTTGTGCTACATAGGTTTAATCTATACTGTGGAACATTCTAAACAAGGCATGGAGACAAGCAGGTGGCAAACCCCCCACTAGAAATGTTAAGCAGTGCACCTTTAACAATTGTGAAGCATGACAATTGTGTATTAAAATTCAAATGAATACAGTACCTTAGTCTGAGGCTGACAGCAGGGTAGCGACCTCCTCCAAATATGGGCATATTGGAGCCCACCAGCATATGGATGTCTTCAAAGGTCCACATGATGTTGCGCACAAAGTCATTTCGTAAACCCTGACAAACACACACACAGTCTGCCATTAACAAGTCTTCAGATTCTTTCTCAAATCATTCTGTGACAGTGACTTAGACAGACACCTGTACATATTTTTTATTACAAAATGAATATTCACTATTCAAAACTGAAGGGTCATTTTATAGCTACAAAGAGGAAATATTGTGGGTGTGTGGTTCTCTAATTTAATGGAGAGAGTTCAGTTACACTGTCTATTATATTATTATACTTGTGATTATGTGATTAGCTTTGATACATCTTAATCTTGCCACATTTTTATAGGTCCATGATTTTTTCGAGACTAGATAAGATTTAAAGCCCCAGTTTACACAATTGTCATTGTAGTGACAGACTTAAAGGGGGTATTACACAATGGGGTATTACTTGTTAACACATATTTAGTTCACCATGTTCCCTTTTATTGGTTTGAAACTACTATATTTGATTGAATGTATTTAAAGGTTTAATTAGTTCTGTTTTGTATTTTGATGCTCGGACCTTCTACAGAGAGGGGCCAGGTGGTGGGAGCATGGGGAGTGCTGCAGAGAGCTTCATGGTTATAGAGGCTGGTGGGCTGAGCCTTAGACAAGATACATGGCCAAGTAAAGCCAACCAGAAGAAGGGTTTGAGGGTTCAAGTGATTCAGAAAACCATTTCAGGCATCTTTTTATTGAAGGAATGTTTAAACATGGTAGAAAACCCCAAAACGTTTAATTAACATAAAACCCCCTCTTTAATCACAATCTAACTGCAGTATTGTAGACAACTTATACTCTTCTTACCTGACTGTTTTCTCCTTCATTGAAAAGTGTAGGAAGATTCTGTTCATTTGGAACTGATGACACATGGCCAAGGGCAAACTGGCTGTCCACAGAGACGCTTTCCTGTTCGAACAACAACCACAGCTTAGGTAAGTGCCACTGTGATACCTTATATAAGTATACAGCTTGCGACAGTATATGTGACCTCTTTGGCCGGAGCCGAGTCGTCCTCATCTGGGGGGGAGGTGGTGAGGGTCGTTGGCCATGAAGACCTAAGCTGCTCCGCCTCATTCTCGTCTTCCTCTTCATCAACCATGTCCTTTGGTACTGGCGCAGCAGCTCCATCACCATTTATACTGAAATGCATATTTGTCATGTCAAAAAAGTGTACGCATTTGAAATATGTACATTAAAAACTAAATACTTACCTGTAGTAAAGGAACTTTGATAGGATAGCTTTTTGATACCAGTGCTCTTTACTTTTCTTTTTCCTTTGCCACTTTTGATCCATTAGCCTCTGGTAAAACTCCTTCAGCCATGCCCAATCTCCAGTCTAAAATGAGCAAAACAAATTTAGTTTTTGTTTTGTCAACTTAAAAATGCACAGCTGACTTTCTCACACTGATAATTCCAATGATCCTTACTTGGGAGGACCTCCTGAACAGGTCTTGAATATCCAGTTCATCCAAAAGCAGCGTTCTCCCACTCGGTGAACAGCCATGCTGACATGTGACTTACTGTAAGGGATTTTCAACAGCTTCTTTATGTTCTAAATGTGGCAGAAGACATGAAATGTATTAGCAATGTTTAAAAATAACTATATAGTGCTTTCACTTTTTGAAATCTACACAAACCTCTGAATCAGACACCACATCAACATCATCCCCAATGCAATCAATGAAGTCATAGGCCATACCAAAACTAGAAAAACAAAATTAATTCAGTAATTTATTCTCAACAAATAAATACATGACAGTGAGCTATCATATCAATAGAAGCATAAATAGTTGGAAAATGTATTTAATTAAGTAGATCATTGTTGTTAAGCCTGTAGCCAAAGGATAGACTTAATACCATTATTATTAATAATACTCATGTTTGGGATTTATAATTTAAAAGTCATTGTGTATTTGACTAGTTTTATGGGGCAGAATGAGTGCCTGTCCTTATCAGTCAGAAAAAAAATATTTTGCACCATTTCTGCAACTGATTGGAGCAATAACTAAATAGCTAAAAATTTGATTAACCAAATAAGTAGAACAAGAAACAGCACTAAAACAATTGCAATACTTTGGAATTTATGTTTCCCTCTGTGACTTGACAATACAAACAGTTCCCAATATGCATACTGCTGTTAGCAATAATCTATCTTCATCAGAGCATCCGGACCAACAAGGGAGGCCATCTGCTCTGAATGTTTGCAGCAATTAGCCGAGCGAGTTTGCTACTTCCAGCCAAGAGTAAACAATGATTAGCATCCCCTCTGTTTTCATAGACAGCGCAGTGGAGTGTATGAATAGTAAATGACCTATTATGTTATAACAAAATAGTTACAATTGTGTTGCACTGACTTTAATGTGAGATTTTACCTGGAGAATGGTTTGCTCTTACTGCTGGACCCTAACACAGTGGTGCCAGCAGAGCCCAGTTGAGGGTTCTCTCTGAGCCAGTTGGCAGGGGGCAGTTTCAGGTCAGTCTTCTCTTGTAAGACTGCATAACTTGTTGGAGGTGGGGCAGCAGAGTACTTCACGACCGCTCTGCTTTTGATTTCACTACTGCCAGAACAGATCATTGTGTCCTGCAGGATGAAAAACGTTTGAACAAACAATGTTTGCAATTTTATAAGTTATAAGTTGTATTGCGCTTTCAGTGTCCATTTGCACTTTAAAATGCTGTTTCAAGAGTTCCCCATACTTTCCATCATTCTAGTAGAGCTTGGTACACAATTGTCAACTCTAATTTTAATGGCATACAGAAATCCAAAGTAAAAATCAGTTTTTTTTTTTGTTTTTTTGTTTTTTTAATACAAAATAGATAAAAGGTCCATTAACATTATGATCTTTCAAATTTAGTAACCCCTGAGGTCCCAGTTACAACCGAGAACGTTAGTATATAGTTAATGCTTGGTAGCAAATGTTATGCTCAGATACTTAGGCCTGATTCTTTATTCTGTTTTATCACTGAATGTCAGGCTACCTGCATACTATTTCAGAATGTAAAATATCATGCGTGAAGGGTTCTCTAGCGATATCCCACGTAACACCACCAGAAAGAGCACAGATAAAAGTTAGCTTCTGTGTGCTCACCTGTTTACTGGTCTCCCCTGCACATGTGTGCCCGCTGTCCTCCATGGAGCTGTCAAAGGGGATGTCAGCCTCCCTGTCCCCCGCTGACGAGGAGCTCATTCTGGAAATGCGAAACCGCGGTCGAGTTTTTTCAACTATCTAATGAGCATTTTACAGGTGTCACGACTCACACATTAGATTTCCCCTGTGTTCCTGTTGCTTCCTTAGCTAGCCAATGTAGCAACGGTGAAAATAAAGGTGAGTATAAAATTCTGCTATGCTACACCAATGTCTACAGAATCTGTCCAAAAGATCAGCTGCCACTTAATCAGTAGAAGTCTTTCCTTCAGATGTTTCAGCTGTTCTACTTCAGACAACAGTTTGTTGTTGTAGAAGCTCAGGATCGCACGATAGGCTAGCGACAACTTCCGGGTCTTCTTAAAACAAATACTATTTTTTTTCTGTAAATACGAATTGCTTTTCTATTTTAAATCCCTGCTTACGTGTGAAAGATATTAGCGTGTTAATAACTAACATTAAAACAAAAGAAAGAACCCATGTCATTTGGAAAATTTCACATTTCAACATGACCCGGAAGTACTTTTCGTACACACGTTCTAGAAAATTTGAGTATATTCTTTATTATAGCCACAGACTTTGGTCCGTTTTTATTTTTAATATGTTATTATATTTTGTCGTATGGTCTATACTTTTTCAATTAATGCATCAAAATAAGGAACACATTTGAGCAATCTTACACTTACAACAACAAACAAATTATACTTACATTTTTTTAAAAATACACTTTTCTTTTTTTTTCTTTTCTTTTTTTAAACTGATAAAGAATTGTTCCGAACGATCAAAGCAGTGCACCAGTGCAGAGAATCAGGCTCCTTCGATCAATCATCAATTACATTAGATGTCAGTAGGTGGCAGCATTAGTCCGCAGGGTATCGATGGGCACTCTTTTGTTGTTTTGTCCTGCAGGATAGTGAAGCAGCTGATTTGAGCAAGGCGGAGTTGTGAAACTTTGCAAAGAGATGCTAGAAACACGACAGTCTCCTGCCTCGGTCACGCCACATTTAGCTTGACTGATCAAGTAATACAGGCGCAGTTTAGGTTGTGAAGGTTGTACCTGTGAAGTCTTTTTCTACCATGTTGGGTTGGAAAAGTCACGTGCGCTCACGGCTCCAACAGAGGGACCAAACTGAGAAACTCCCCTTTACTGGAGTCTTTACATGCTGTAAGAGCAATTTTATTTTAAAGTTATTCTTCTGAGAGTTTAGTAAGAGATGAGAATTAAAATGTAAATGTTGTTGTGTGTTTAGTATCTGAGACACAGGAGCGTTTTGAATTTCGCAATCAAATTTTGGAGGAGATTCACCCCAAAAGGTCTGATTTTCTTTTTCTTTTTTTTTCTTTTAATTGCATTTTCATTGATTATTGTCCTTTATTTTAAAGCCTAGAAAAAGTTGGAGTTGAAGACGGGAGACAAACAAGACTCCTTCACCTGCATCTGAAAGAGAGTGAACACCTGGCAGAAAAGGTTGGATGTAATTTAATTCATAATAGAAACTAAAATTAATTAAAAAGCCCCAATTATACAACTTGATATGAGGTTGAAAAATCATAACAGTCATATGGAATGTGTTTTATTATAAAATAAGCTATACAGTGGTCCATGTGTGGTAAAAGTAGGATCAACTGCCTCACATGATTTCACATAGTAAATATTATTAATCCAATTGTTGTTTACTTCTCCCAGTTTGGAGGAATGTGCCATTCTGCTAAGATGGCAGTTTTATGTTTTCAAAACAACTCTTAAAAACAATTCACACACGTAATTAATCATGTGACATAAACATTTATTGCTAAAGGACACAACAACACTCTGCACTGGTAGCTGCTGCTTTTATCATTACTTTGCACCAGTGACATGCTCAAAGCTATTTGATCATTAATTATTGATTTCTTTGTAGCTCTCTCAGACAGTCTCAGACCTTACTGCTGTCCTGTATTTAAAAGAAGCTGAAATACAATACTGGCAATCACGGTAATTTAACTAATAACAGTTTTGGATACGTATTTATCACAATACCACTGCCAATATTTCACTGTCTATTCCAGAGTATCCCACTACCACAAAGAGGCTCTCCGTTTGGCAAAGGGCAGTAACAGCCTTAAGTCCACTCTGTCAGAGTATGAGTTCACTGTGGAGTGTCAGTCTAAGGAGCTGGAGACACTGAAGAAGGAGCAGGAGAGACTGAAGGAGGCACTGGTCCAGGTCCAGAGAGAAAATGACCAATTGCTGCAACGCTGGATGGACAGGAAAAGAGAGGAGGCCTACAGGGTCAATGAATACAACAACAAGCAAGAGAGGTATGAGCTCCCTCACATATGAATTGAGTTACATACAATAGACTGTATGGACATAGCTAAACCGGTAGCTGCCATATTCCAAATAAGAAGTGTTCATGGGAGCGCTTCCATCAACTCTGTCTCAAAACTGTCAACCCTCTCTCTGTAACTGCTGCAGTGAGCCTTGTCATTTTGGTCTTAAAATGTTCATATTAACACACAGCTCTACATGATCCTCATGTTTTTATTTTAGTATTTTTCCATAAATAAATTCCTATTCCTAATATGGAACTCTTCTCCAAATTTACTCCTATTTCTTCATTTGACTGGAGATGATCGCAATGGGTGACGTCACACTCCCTTAGTCCACTTCTTTATACAGACTATATACTGAATCCTAATATTCGGTAAGTTCTATGTTCACAAAAAAACTGTGTGCAACTGTTGCTAAGTGCTACATGTCATACTGTCAGCATTGTAATTAGGGTAAGTTAAGAGCTTGGCCAGAGCCAAAACAATATACGGGTTGCGGTTTAAAACAACTTAATTTACCTATATATACCTTATATATTTCTTATATATATTTAATGTATATTTTTATGCATACTTTTATACCTTTTTCTTTTGTACAAAGTATATAGCATAGCTATGTACTTATATACTTTGTACATACTTTATACTTTTTACTTGAGTAAAAATTTTCAGTACTCTTTCCTCCACAGGCAGGTTATTGTGATGCAAAAATATATTATATTGAGCCAGGAGCAGGAGAACAGTTTCTTCTCCACTGTTGCTGGACTCATGAACACTTTATAACACCTATCACTGTCACTTTAAGCAGCTATAATGAATCTACTTGCACTGATACTTTTGTAATGTTGTCTGCCCATTCTGTATATTCTGTGTTTGTAAATGTATTTTCTATTTTTATTTACCTTATGTTAATGCCCTTATTTTTATTTTATCATAGATTTTATTAACAATTATCATTAATGATTGATATTGATACTGTTTTATACTGCACCATACCACCGAAGCAAGATCCTTTACAAAATGGTTAAAAGCTAAACAGTCAATTTAACATAATATGAATTAATATTTGTTGTGTTGCAGTTTTTTAACTTATAGATAATTGTCCATAGCCTACAGTTTTTGTTTCTTGTTGTTCTCAGGTGGCACCAGGTGCTCAGATACATCAAAAAACACAAGGAAATGGACAAGCCAGCTGTTCCTGAGTTGATGCCTTGTTTGACTGGCACTACACAAAAGTCTTCATCCGCAAATCATCATCAGTCTGCATAAGAAAATACTAAAAATTTTACATTTTACAATTTATATGCAACTTTTGTTTGTGTTAAACTGTATAATTAAATTATGTAACCAAAAACATACTTTAATACTGTTGTTAATGTTGCTCTGACTGAATTTTTATTTAGTTTCACACAAGAAATACCATGTTTAAATTAAAATTTTCTTAGCTAGGCTTCAGCTATGACAAAAATCTAATTTCTGACTGATACTTCTGCTTTTCTTATTCAGCTGGTTCACTTTTACAATTTGTTCATAGCTTAATTTTGGATTTTTTTAATTCAGTGTTTTAAATTATCTTCTGTTTTAAATTGTTTTACTACCCTACTGTAAGAAAATATTTAAATCTACATTTTTGCTTTAATTAAATTTATTGTATGTACTAATTAAATTGATTTTTTTTTTCTCTCATTAAATGTTTATTAAATGAAAGTGTATGCAAATGTGTCCTTGTCCATCTCCATGACAAACCAAGGTCAAATTTCAGGTTGTTTGTTTATAGCCAGTTACCATGGTCACCGGTGTTGGCATTAGTTGGTGACTTTTAGATTGTGTGTCTCTTGTAGTTTAAACTTGTAATCAAAGCTCCAATCTGTCAAAATGGTAAAAGGTGGCAGGCAGTTTACTCCAACCAACCGTGGTGGAAAATGGGTAAGATAGCTTTTGTTCAAAATTGGTATAGTTGTAGTCACTTGAAAGAAAGTTATAGGTACTTTGTCTTTTTTTCATGCAGTTCGCTCATCCAGACTCAGCGGGGAGCGAGGTGGGAAGCCGAGAGACTTGTACCAGCACTGGCATCATGCTGACTCAAGTGAAATCAACAGTGCCACAGGCTTTGCAGATCGAGCGCTATCCTAAATGGAAATCTCAGCAGGTGTGTGTAGATAATGTAGGCTATGCTATTGTGCTTTGTGTTACATGGCTTCTCGGAGCTATCACATAAAACACTGAAAGCCTGTAAGGACTGTGTTGTTGCCTTGAAAAATGGCACACTTAAACTAGACTACACTACCTGGTTTTCTTTCCTGTCAGTGTCAAATGCATCCAAACAAGAGCTTCTCTACACTTAGTTTATTGACATATTGACACTGTAAGATAGTATTTTGACCCCCCATAGTATATTAACCCTGGGGTCAACATACCAACAAGTAATTTTTAACATTCAAAAGTTATAATCGACATAAAAAATGTATCTGAGTTCTTCAAAAAACTCTTTTAAATATGTCAGTATCTTTTTATTTGCAGATATAGTATTAATATTCAAAGTTTTTCTATAGAATTCAAGTTCTTTATTAATAATATATAGATTTTCATGGGGGGGGTCAATATTCTATGGGGGGTCAACATACCATAATAGGATTCTGACCCCAGGTCAAAATAATATATGGTATGTTGACCCCGGGGTCAGTGTTGGGGAGTAACAGATTACATGTACCGGAGTTACGTAATCAGAGTACAAATTATGAGTAACTGTATTCAGTTACAGTTACTGTTTCAGTGAGTGGTAATTGGATTACAGTTACTTTGTTGAAATAAATGGATTACACGTCGGTATTTTCCTATCCGATCCGATCCGATATTTCTTTTCCAATCTATATCCTTTTTTTTTTTTCAGTAATTCCACTCATGGCCAGAAACTAAACCAGATCTAAACTAGAGCTAAACCAGGACTAAACCAGGTCTAAACCAGGTCTAAACCATGACTAAACCAAGACTAAACCAGGACTAAAACCAGGTCTAAACCAGGACTAAACCAGGAGTAAAACCAGGTCTAAACTAGATCTAATCCAGGTCTAAAACAGGTTTAAAACAGATCTAAAACAGGTCTAAAATCAGACCTAAACCAGGACTAAACCAGGATTAAACCAGGACTAAAACCAGGTCTAAACCAGGACTAAAACAGGACTACAACAGGTCTAAACTAGGTCTAAACCAGATTTAAACCAGGCCTAAAACAGGTCTAAACCAGGTCTAAAACAGGTCTAAAACCAGGTCTAAACCAGGACTAAAACAGGAGTAAATCATGCTGTGTGGATGTGTCTCCTCTTCTTCTATCAAGAATATTTTTAATACGGTTCAGTAAAGTCTGGGCTTTTTATTTTCTTTTAGCAGACAAAACATCTTATGTTACGATATCCTCGTCTTTGCTTCTCTACAGCAAATCAAGTAATCCAAAGTATTCAGATTACGTTACTCACTTTAAGTAATTTAATGGATTACGTTACAAACTACATTCTGGGTTATGTAATCTGTAATCTGTAGGGGAATACATTTTAAAAGTAACCTTCCCAACACTCCCCGGGGTCACCTCACCGCGGGGTCAAAATCCTATACCACACCACCTCAAAATATGAGAAAGGAATATTTGTTTCAAAATGTATTATAACAAAAATATTAAAAAAACAACAACAATTTAATAAAAACCCTGCCTAAAGAAATGCTTTCAAGTGTATCTAAAATAAAATTATAGAAACATATTAAAGTACTGTACACAGTAGTTCCAATTTCCCAAAAAGTTAATTTATATAACAGTATTTTTAATATAAATGTTATATTTATTTTGTGCTAAATACATTTCAAGTAGATTTAGTGAGTATTTGAGGTATGAGGTCATATCTGAATAGTCTTCACAAAAACATGGTGTGTAACTGTTGCAACACGTAATACAGCTTTGTACTGAGGGTAATTTAAGAGCTAAACAGGGGGGTTACTGTGGTGTATATTAGAAGCACTTAACATGATATGATTTAATGTTTATTCTGTTGCGGATTTTAATTCGCAGTTAATCATTCATGGTCAGCAAAGTACTGTATGTAGTTGTCTTAATTTCCCCACAAAATTGTATAACAGTTTTATATTAAATCAACAATTTCTGCTATACATACATTTTAAGTATGTAAAAATGAAAAAAGTATGTTAAAATTATAAAGTTGAATTTTAGAAAAAAAAAATTGTTCAGGAAATCATTCAATACATTAATATATTTGAATGCAAATGAACACATTTTTATTTGAGTTTGCAATGGCACCTTTAGCGCCTCCTGAAGGTGCAGCAACGGCGCACATGGGTCATGGCTTGACGTAGACGGGCCATGCCACCACCAAACCTTTTCTTCATGACTGACCAGAAGGAGGCGCTCTTGTGCATACTATTGTCTGCAGTATCAGTCTTGAGATCTTTTGAAGAGTCACCAGTGAAATCAGCCTGTTCAGGTCCAGCCATATGCTCCTTGTTCACACTGGAGCTGTCCTCATCAGTCTGGTCCATCTTAAACCAGAACAGCTCTTTGTCCCTGAGCAGATCAGGGTCAGTGACATTTGTGTCCATGCACTGGTTATTCTCCTCCATAATCTGATTGATGAAGGAAACATCATTATTTCTCATGAAACAGTCTTTGTTTTTCCCATTCAAAGGGCTGT